>NC_059269.1:6651128-6768628 GCF_017591435.1 Portunus trituberculatus | reverse complement strand
GCCTCCTCAAACACAAACACACAATAAAAACGGTACACCATTTACTTACGCTTACCATCTTGAAAGATCAGTGGGGAATCAACACAAAGCTCTCACAACACTCACCTGAAAAATAGGAAAACAAAAATTAATAACAACTTACACAAAGCCTTTTCTGCAATAAAATTTTCCAACAGGTTAAAGAAAATAAACAAATAGTAATAGGTTCCCAGCAAAACTCAAATACACACAAGGTTTTCTTCTTACTTTTTTTTTTTTTTTTTTACCAGAGATGTAAGGATGAGGGTACACTCCTGGGAACCGTTATGGAAGGAGAATAACAATGCAATTCACTCTTCCTATACCACCGAGGAGATGTGTAGGATGATGAGAGGACAAGACATGCCTGGCGCACCTCCTTCCCACAAGTAACGCACCTCTCACAACGGCACTGTTTACTTATATTCTTAGGTAACATTGGCTTTATCATTGCAGTGTTGGAGCTCGATAGATGTTCATGCGCTTACCTCTACGTGTATTGAAGTTTGCCAGGAGAGAGGGAGGAAGGGAATAATAAACTCGAACCAAACCTAGAGTTCTTGAAAAAAAAAAAAAAAAAAAATGATAATATTATTGATGCCCTACATTCTGATTTAAATTTTCAGCAGAAGTTCCTGTAGCCATGATAATTAATGTGGAATAGCTTACGGTTCCTCCACTTGGCAAAGCTGTATATTTGTTATCTGTCCGCCCGGTGAGGAAGATTTTAGTGCTTCAGGCTGAAAAATGATGTCTCTAAATTGTCTTCTGCCAGCAAGTGAGACAGCTCTACTTACTCGAATGAATATAACTACTATGACTACTAGTATCTGAAAAATAAAGGAAAATATAAATGAAATAGAGGTTTACATTATAACATGGAAGGTATTTGTGAAAAACTGACATGTTTCAGCGGGAAAGTCCGCAACCATCAGGAAAAAAACAAGTACATGGTATTCATAAAAAAAAGTCAGAAGATGATCATTGAATACAAGGAAGGTTATTAACAAAAAGCCAAAAGACAATTACAATGTAAGTGAATAACAAGCAACATAATCAGACAATAATTAAGAGATTAATCGGAAAAAAAACTCAATGGAAATCATATCAACGAAATCATAAAGGAATAACAAATTAGGGAAGGTATATACCGCTGGAAGTAATAGCTACTACAGCTGTCTGCAGTTCCGTTCAATATAAATATCATGATTCAAATTCAAGTAATAGAAGAGAGGCATGATTGAATGTCACACCCTACCTCAGAGAAAGTTTAGAATAATTTTTTTTTATACTATGTAGATTCATTATTTTGGGTACGAATATCGAAATAAAAATTTTTGAATGTATTTGTATCTGAAATAATTTGTGTAACGGGACACTCAATTTTGTGAGTATGAATTGGCAGTATAGGCAGTATATGCATCTTGAAAGAAGAGAAAGGAAAAAAAAAATGTCTGCACTCTGGGCGAATTAAGGATTAGTTTTAGCAAATCATGATCTAAGAATTACAGTTGAATTCTGTCTGTGATCAATATCGCACTTATCATGATCTACTCGTTTGATTACTATTATCTTATCCTTCCCCTCATTTGTAAAATTTCAAACATGTGAAAATTAAATAGTTCAGTGTTGTCATGTGATACGAACTGGTGGAGCACGTGAAGTGACCTCTGCCCAGACCTGCTAATCATTCCAATAATCACCTTTATGACAGCGTGTAAAGTTACTCATAAAACTTTCAATAGCCAAAGTTTCCAAGAAAAGTGTTGCAGCCTTACACGATGTAAGGATTTCAAGGCAGAAGACAGACGTGTCCGAGGGGAACGTTTTCTGAAGCTTTCAGAAGATAGTACCTAAAAGTCTGCTACAGCGAGTGAAGATTAACGTCATCAAAAACTTCTATAACAATAATTATCTCCTCATGACAATCGAACATTGTACCCTTATCTCTAGATCTCATTCACACGCTTCTGTGGACCCTTGTTGGTGTTTCTTCAAATTTGGGTAGCGATAAGCGTTATATCACATGGTGTTTAAATTAGATTGCTCAAGCAACAAATATATATATATATATATATATATATATATATATATATATATATATATATATATATATATATATATATATATATATATATAGCATATATATGTCTCCACTTCCCATAAAAAATAAACAACACTTATTTTTACTGTCTTCTCACCTTCTTGATCTAAAGTCAGGCACCAGATTAGTTGTTTCCCTGTGCAACTTGGTTATCAGTGTGTGTGTGTGTGTGTGTGTGTGTGTGTGTGTGTGTGTGTGTGTGTGTGTGTGTGTGTGTGTGTGTGTGTGTGTGTGGGCAAGAGGAAAAGGGGTGCGCGCTTTTACCTACAATAACCGCCCCCCAAATCCCTCCACCCCATGGCCGCCACCGTGACATGGCCGCGGGCGGAGCGTCGAGGCCCACACCCGGATGTTCCCGCCAGGGCCGAGGCCACGGCTTCCTCACGACTCCTCCACCGTCGGGAATACCAAGTGACTGGCTGGGTGCACGGCTCGCCTCCCTCGCCTCCCAGCCTCCGCCCACTGGTGCAGACACGGCGCCGCTCATCTGGGAGGACTGGCGAGGCAGACAGGTACATCGGGCACAGGACCACCACAACGGAGTGTGATGCAGCGTTACAACATTCCGCCTGCAGAGCTACAAGGGCTTTGTGCTGTTTTGCCTGTGGGCTCCGAGGGTGAAGGGCAGCTTGGCTAGTGTGGGACGAGGACTCTTATAGACAGTGGTATCCCTGGAGTAGACCCATTGCATGTATCTCATAGTGGATTTTACTTTTAGAGGTCAGTATAGCTTATAGTCGTAAGATATTAAGTTCTATCAAGGCTCACATCAGCTTCTTGATGAGGTGATGCGCTCCCTCGTAGCCCCAGCAGATCTATGTGTTCTTGCCTCCTTAGCCAGGGGAATTATTTAATGAACCTTTAAACAGATCTTAATATAAGCAATGACCCTAATTTGAAGCGTCCATCCGTTGGAACTAGATGAAGCAACGTTTTTATTAATCACTATATTATCCTTATTCTTATTTATGATTTTTTTAGAAATGTCCTGTGTAAAATCGTTCTTCAGTAATCTTTACTTCCTTGATATGTTTAGAAGAAGTTGTTTCAAATTATTAATAGCAGTATTGACAAACTAGCTAAATGATTTTGAAATATTTTCCCGATCTGGAAAAAAAAATACATTTCACTCAAAACAGCCGGGACATATACCGGAGATATAATTTTTGAGAGCACAAATTACATTTTGTGAGAGAGAGAGAGAGAGAGAGAGAGAGAGAGAGAGAGAGAGAGAGAGAGAGAGAGAGAGAGAGAGAGAGAGAGAGAGAAAACACAACATACACAAACATCTCAGAATTCTGGTGGGCCAATATCGTGTTTTGATAGAAACTCGAACGTGAAAAAAAAATCTATATTGGTAAAACGTTCAAATGGATCCTGAATTTGAAACCCTTACTAGCAACATCCTCACCAGCACATTTCCTTACAACACCTTCCACCAATCAGTCAACAGGGCGTACGTAATCTTCAACAGTCTGTTATATAATACTCTTCATGACACAGTACCCGCTTTCTGTTCAGGGGGAGAGTTGCTATGAGCTCGAAGAAAACGTGAGTATGGGAGCGAGGCGACATCTCCTTTAAGGGCGAGACGCAGGTCCGTATTTCGTAGGTGCCTCACGTCCTGCTGGCGGCGGGAACCAAGAGCCCAGGGGGAAAAACAGGGTCAGGAAGGCTTGTAAAAAAATGGGAACCTCCAGCACTTCTTGCTCGTTCGAGGCGGTGGAAGCGAGGCAGGTGTTGTGGTGAGCTGGTGGTGCTGGAAACGTGTGGGTGGTGATGGTTGGTGTCTGCAGGTTCCAGTGCAGGCATCAGGTGAGGTCTGAGTGATGGATGAGCTGTAATGGTAAGAGGTTCCAAGTGAAAGTGCGTGGTTCTATGTAGTAAAGCGGTTCTAGTGGGTGGTGGTGGTGGAGCCTTAATAGTGGATGTGGTCATTGCAGTGGTGGTGGTAATATGTAAAGCGGAGTAGCAGTAGCAGTAGCAGTAGTAGTAGTTGGGCTCGTGATATTTGGTGGTGTTGGTGGTGTTAGTGGTGGTGGTGGTGGTGGTAATGGTGGTGGTAATGGCGGTAGTACTAGTGGTGGTGGTAGTGGTGGTTAGTGCCCCTAAAACTAAACCCCTAGTGGCACTACACGTCAAGGGATCCCAATAGGAGATTTTTGGTAATGGCAGTGGGCAATGGCAACACCAATATGAAGACCCTGGCAGTGAATCCCCTACCATGTGACACAGAGCAGTGATGGGTGGATGGGGGACCGCTCGAGTACCCCATCCATACTTTACTGTGCAGAGTGAGGCGCGAGTTATGGCGTTAAGGATAAAAAAAGTAAGAGTGGCACGTCGTCAGTGGGAGTTAGTGATGCTTACGTAGTGGGAGCGTCTGAGTCACGGCCTTAAAAATATGTTATGGTCTTTTCGAGGCAGCGGGCAGAAGTATTGACGCGGTTCGTGACGGATGCAAGGGGAGAGGGCGCTCGCTGTGAAGGAATGAGAGAGAGAAATTAATTCTGTACCGATGAAAGTGGGTCGTGTCTGCATGCTATTTGATGAGAAGTGAAGGGAGGAGAAGGAAAGGAGGAGGAGAAGGGTAAGGAAGATGGAGGAGGAGAGTGAAGAAGATAGAGGAGGAGGAGGGGGAGAAGAAGTGTAAATCAAGGTGTGGTGTATTGCGAAGGTAAGGTGAGGGGAGGACGAACAGGTGTGAGGTATATAAAGGTGCATTTTTTTATAAGTGCTTCTTTGTCATAATGTTTCTATATTCATTGAACGTCTACTTACACCTATTCCCTACAACTGGCATTATTAGTGTTGGGTTGCGTTTATTGCCATCAACATTATGGCTCGTAATATGCCAACGTTTCCCTCAAATGCCGCTTGGTGTGGTATCATGATTGCAAACAGGAAATGTGTTTTGCAATTTAGCCATCCACTTCTCATGGGGTTTTATATTTAATCATTCTTTGTTCTCCACATGCACGCCACTTATATGCTGCTGCTGCTTACTGGTGATTCGATTTCCTGATTACCTTTGCTGTTGTTATTGTTGTTGCTGTCGTGCATTTCCTTTTTATTTTTGTAGTAGCTGTCGTTGTTGTTGGTGTTGTTGTTGTTGTTGTTGTTGTTGTTGTTGTTGTTGTTGTTGTTGTTGTTGTTGTTGTTGCTGCTATTGCTGTTCCTGTTGCATGTGACTCTTACCACTGCTAAAACAACAACAACAGTAACACCGATCCCCATCATAAAATGACAACAACAACAACAACAACAACAACAACAATAATCCTCAATCACCACCACTACCACCACCACCACCACCATTACTAACACGGCCACCACCCAGAAGCCCTCACTGCATAGAACAAGACGAAGAGTTAGAAGGCAGTACCGGGTGTCTTTGAAGGTGAATAGAGTCCAGCCTTTAAGCGTGTAAAGACATTACCTGTCCTAGTTTACAACCTCGTGAGTTCCCTTCCCTCTCTGCTTGGTCCTCTCCTCCTTTCCTTCATCTAGGCACACACACTCTTCCTTCCTGCTTCCCTCTGCTTCTTTCTCCTTATTCCTTAACAAAGCTGCTTCATGTAGTCTTAAGTCGTACAAAGAAATTATATGAACTACAAACAAGGATGTACGTACCTCATAAAGAGATGGTTATAACAAGGTAGCAATTTAAATCTAACATGAATAGGTACACAATTACCACTATTTCTTTAATTACAAGTAAATTCTAGTTACATTTTACTTTTACAAAAACATATGCCAGTGAAAAGTCATGACCTTATCTTTAAATAATAAAGCCAAAACAACTGCAACTGTTGATATTTCGTAAAACTTAACTTCAATGACGTACTCAAAATAACCACATGTCAGACCAAGTACGTAACATTTCAGAATTAGAGAGATACACATAACTAAAGAAAAAGAAGACACTCAATCACTCCGTTAAAAAAAAAAAAAGAGAGAGAAAACCAGCAAGTACTCATATACGTATCAAAGCTGAATCCAATGACATGTCTGTACTCTAAGTATGTACCGGTAACATACTTATACACACTCTAGTAAACACATAACGTCAGCTTGCCTTAAGACCCTTCTGCATGGGATTCTCCGCCTCCTCTACGGGACTATTTCCACAGGGTCGCACATCGTTCCCCCCTAAAGCTCTCCTACTTGTCGGCGGCTCAGGTCTAGACGGAACCTCGCCTCGCACCACTGCCTTCCTCGACGCGCCGACCACCTCAGGCACAACGGGGAGCCTGCCTCACCTTGCATCATGTCACACGCGCGTTTTCATCTTGCAACGGTGTACTGGTGTTGGTTCAATCTGGCGTTGGTGTATGTGTGTGTGTGTGTGTGTGTGTGTGTGTGTGTGTGTGTGTGTGTGTGTGTGTGAGAGAGAGAGAGAGAGAGAGAGAGAGAGAGAGAGAGAGAGAGAGAGAGAGAGAGAGAGAGAGAGAGAGAGAGAGAGAGAGAGAGAGAGAGAGAGAGAGAGAGAGAGAGAGAGAGAGAGATTTCAAGGTAAAACTTAACAAACACAAACACACACACACACACACACACACACACACACACACACACACACACACACACACACACACACACACACACACACACACGTTTTGATCTGCTCACCGAGAGAGGAAGATGAATTGCCGAGCATAGGATTCTAAAAATCTCGATTTCAATTAAAATGTCAATCCACTTGATGAAAAATATCCTGAAAATGTTGCTTAAAAATTGTAATTAATTAGTATCAACTCACTATTTCTCTCAGTTGGTGTCTCTCTGTTTCTTTGCTCATCTGTCTGTCCGTCTGTCTGTCTGTTTCTGTATGTCTGTCTATCTGTTTGTCTGTCTCAAGGTTGGCAATCACATTTCTAACATATGATCCTTAAGAGCATGGCTGAATTACACACACACACACACACACACACACACACACACACACACAGCTCAGTGGTTAGAGCGCTGGCTTCACAAGCCAGAGGACTGGGGTTCGATTCCCCGGCCGGGTGGAGATATTTGGGTGTGTCTCCTTTCACGTGTAGCCCCTGTTCACCTAGCAGTGAGTAGGTACGGGATGTAAATCGAGGAGTTGTGACCTTGTTGTCCCGGTGTGTGGTGTGTGCCTGGTCTCAGGCCTATCCGAAGATCGGAAATAATGAGCTCTGAGCTCGTTCCGTAGGGTAACGTCTGGCTGTCTCGTCAGAGACTGCAGCAGATCAAACAGTGAAACACACACACGGGGATTGAAAGAATACACATAACCTTGAAAAACAATTCCCATCAAGCAATTTCTACGTGTTCCTCAGTGGTTAAAGGTTTATATAGTCTTCACGTAGTTCAACCCAGTGTGTTATCAACGCTCATATTCTAAAACGCACGGTTCTTTCATTAGGACTATTTTCAAAAGCCATAGAGATAAGAGATAAGGTTCCGATAATGTTGGTTTGTTTTTCCGCTGGTGATGCTCAATCGTCGTTAAGCTCTCACTAGAATCATGAAAACGCCTTTGAGAACCACAATAACTTCCACAAGAATCCCTTGAATACAGCTGAGATAAGGCGATGAAAAGGTTGAGGATAAAGGCCCCCAGAGAATACATACAGGATAAATTTACTCTTGAGGAACATAACTCTACACAGGTACGCAGCGGTGTTGAAAGAAAAAAAAACACTTAATATCAATAGAAGTGATGTGTGCTGAAAGAAAGTAGCTGTGTGATAAATTTAATGGTCGTCTCAGTTTGTCATGTGCCATTAGTTAAGTCTTAATGGCGTCTCTATTAGGACGATGACACTTTCAGTACTGTCGTTATCATTATGCAGATTATCACGGTTTTCACCCTTACTGCCTTGTGTCATGGGTACTGTTACCATCACCATTACTGCTATTATAGATACATTGATTTTCTCATTGTTACCATTAAAACTGTGTGCTACTACTACTACTACATCTATTACTACAACTACTACTACTAATACTACTGCTATTACTATTTATCCTGCTGCTGCTGCTGCTGCTGCTGCTGCTGCTGCTGCTGCTGCTGCTGCTCCTCCTCCTCCTCCTCCTCCTCCTCCTCCTCCTCCTCCTCCTCCTCCTCCTACTACTACTACTACTACTACTACTACAACTACTACTGCTGCTGCTGCTGCTACTACTATCATACTATCATTACCATTCCCGCAGCAGCCTTCATCCTTATCGTCAGCTCAAACGCTACATTTAAACCATTACCACGTCATCCACCCCACCTCCACCCCTTCTACCCCCACAACCCCAGCCAGTCATCTGCACCCTGGGCGCCCCACCGCGTCATCACCTCGTAAGGGCCATCATAACAATCACCATCGCGAGACCGTCACCCCAATCAGACTCCTCGATTACAGCCTCTGCCATAATGACCAAAGAGCCTCGTAATAGCTTCCCTCTTCTCCCCTCCCTCCCCTCCAACCTCCTACCCCTCTTCCACCTCCCACGTCGCCGCCTTCCTTGTTCTCTCCTGACGCGGCTCTACTTCGTCCTACTTTCCCGCTTTCCCACTCCGTCAGCCTCCTGAAAGCAAATACCACTCTCCCCCCCTATCCCCTCCAGACGCTCCGATTCTGCCTTGCCAGTAGGCCACGCCCACTGGGGCCGCCCCTCCCGCACCCCGGCTGGGGCGCGGCGGTGACTGGGCAGCTGGCCTGTGACGTCTCTCTCTGACGTCACCCCGCCCAATGCTTTAAAGGGGTTGGAATCGTACAGGCGTGGTGGGAGGCATGGTGCAGGGGGAGGGGGGAAAGGCGTCTGGAAGCAGGGGAACAAAGGGGACTGGCTTGGCGAGAAGCTGGGTAGAGGGTTCCTCCTGCCCGCCGCCCTCCTCGCGCCCGCACCACCCGCCAGTCTGCCCATGAAGCCTTCCAGCTGAGAAAACAAGCAGAGAGATACTTACAGACAACACCCCCTAAAAACGAGTCTGGGGAGAGGCCAGTCATGATTATAAGGATGTTGGCGAGGCGGCAGCGACGGCGGAGGGACAGGAGATAAAGGGGTGAGCGGCGGCAGAGACGGCCTCCAGACTGAAGCTTACATGCAGAACCTAACACAAGTCTGATGAATAAGAGAGGAACCTTGAGTGCAGGCAGATAAGCGAGGACCGGCTCTGACTCAGGTTCTGGTTCACCCATTACCACCTACGAGGCCGAACAAAGAGGAGGCTCACCCACATCTCTCGTCACCCAGCTTTATGCGACGCTCTTTCGCCTCCAGCCATTGCTAAACCTGCCAGTGTGCTGCGCGCCTCGTACTTGTACACACCCACATATGTAATATAATTTTAAGCGGTACTGGAAGCGTGATTGGACGAAATGGAAGTGGAAGTCCTCTGTAATACCATGCCTTTGTACTAAATTGAATAAAAGTATATATCCAGTGCCCTCTTCCGCTTCCTCCTCCTCCTCCTCCTCTTTTGTCCACTTTTCTTACGCAGTCTTGCTATTTATTATCTAAGCCTATGAGGTCATGAAGGTTTCGCGACGCTCTTTGTGACCTCATAACATTATGAAACACAAACATTCCCTCCTTGAATCTCATAACGGAAAAAAACTGTACTTCCTACGATAGAAACAAATGAAATACAGGGAAACATAAGTAAACGTGAGTCAAGCAGACCTGAAGCACTCACACAGGCACAGGACACGAGGCATGTGTTGCACTGCCGACGCAACACAGTCAAAGAACCAGCCAGCCAGTTGCGTCATGAATCCACCCTCCCTGCCTCCGCCTCCCCGCCTGTCTTTCTCCCCCCACACGGTTCCGTCCCACTCTCCTGATCTCCCCTGTCATGCCTCCTTACCCCACTCCTTCTTTCCAGTTCCAGCACAACCTCGAACCTCCAACCTGTCTTCCTCCCAGCACCGTCTCGTCTCGTCTCGTCCCGTCCCCGCGGACATCATTCAGAGAGGTTGTAAGGGAGCGTCACAGGGCATTAGGGAGAAAGATTTTCCCGGCGTGAGGGGAAAGCATCATCGAATGAAAAGTTAAATTGAATTGTTGACAGGGAAGGAGGACAGCAGTATAGTGCGGAGAGGGAAGGAGCGTCAGGAGACAGACAGCGGATATTCAGACAGGTTTTGCAGTTCGTATTTATGTGTCCAGCAAAGCATAACTGGAAATCCCAATAATTAATTACACTTTCAGTTGGAAGGATTGCAGTAATAAATTTTCATCAAATATATAATACATGATATCAGATTCTGCTGCTGTGCCTTAGTCTACTGCTCTTGTTCTGCCTGAGAGAGAGAGAGAGAGAGAGAGAGAGAGAGAGAGAGAGAGAGAGAGAGAGAGAGAGAGAGAGTTACGGAGGAGACTGACAATATTCCTCGGCGGTGCAAACATTCTCCACGCAAAGTTCACAAAACGAAGGGTAACAAACAGACGCCCACGTCCTACATTTTCCCTGCAAACATCCTCTTCTTGCTTCGCCGCCGCCAGCACCACTGAGGGGCGGCGAGGCAGCGGCAGCAGGGTGGCGGTGGCGGCAGCGTAGGAAGTACCGACGGTGGCGGCGGAGACAGGGAGGGAGTGCAGTGGTTCAGGGTCACACTTATAGTTTCGATCCGTGCCACAAGAGTGCTCTCCCCTTTATTCCCGGTGAGTGGCTCAAAAACACCTTCATGTTACCCAGTGACTCGTGAAATCCACTACTGAACCGAGTCGTGAAAACCGAGAGCCCAGCAGCGTGATATGATCTGCGTGCACCACCCCTACCACCACCCCCACCACCTCCACCACCACCATGCACCATGACAACCACCGCCACTACACCAACCCACGATAGAACAAAGAGGGAAAAATGTGAAGGAAAAAAAAGAAAAGATCGACAGCATAATATAAAGGAGAAAAATATGAAAATTGAGAGAACCATCACAACCACCACCACCACCACCACTACCAGGAGTACACCAACACTAGTAGAACCAGAGGAAAAAAAATACGAACAAGGTAAAAAAACGAAAAAAAAATACCAATAGAAAAGAGGAAAATATGATAAAGTAAGAGGACCACCACCATTACACCACGATAAGAAAAAGTGAAGCAGGAAAAGAAACTAAAAAAAAGAGAAGAAAAAAATACAAGAGCATAATACAAGAGAGAAAAGATGAGAAAAAAGAGACGCAAGGATAATTTTTTTCACCCTGATCATCAAAAAGTTGAAGCTAGTAAAAGGAAAAAAAAAAAAAAAAGACAGGCAGTGCAAGAGAATGAGGCTTGGAGTGTGTGTGTTGTTGTGGTCATAGTGTTGGTGGTGGTGGTAGCGGTGGTGGGCGGAGAGGCGCGTGCCAAGAGGGTGCTATAGGGAGGAGAGGGTGCTGGTGGTGCTAGTGGTGAGAGCAGTAGTAGGGATGGTGTTGCAGGGTGGCTGGCCGGCAGAGAGGAGAAGGAGGAGGAGGGAGGGAAGGAGGAATTGTGATAAAAGGGAGGGCATAGCAGAGATGTGACTTCAGCCAGCGACATGTTGCGCTGGGTAGGGAAAGCGGAGGGGGAATATGAAGGAAGGGGAAGGGACTGGGAAAAAGGGGGCAGCAAGGGGTTAAGCTGCAGCAGGCCACACAAAGGGAGTGGGACTAGGGTAAGTAAATATGCTGTCATATTTGTCTCTGAATGAAATTAATGAGCCATGGAAGTCTGTGTGGCGTGCAGACGTATGCTTATATATAGTACTACGCCCTCTCTCTCTCTCTCTCTCTCTCTCTCTCTCTCTCTCTCTCTCTCTCTCTCTCTCTCTTGATACTGATAAGGACGTGATCTGGTTGTAACGATAGCCATGACATCGAAATTATCAAGCTTACAAAGTAACTGTCAACCTTGAAATGTGATCCTTCATCATCACAACGAACGCTCTATAGTAGTAGTAGTAGTAGTAGTAGTAGTAGTAGTAGTAGTAGTAGTAGTAGTAGTAGTAGTAGTAGTAGTAGTAGTAGTAGCTCTAAGAAACCTAACCTATTATCTGCAATAAAAATAACCAAAACAATCTTGATAATGATAAAACACGTAAACATTTCAATATTTAGAGGATAGTGACGCTCGGCTCATGACAACAGCACGAGAAACGAACGTGCAGAAAACACAACTGCTTAACGTGAAGGGAAGCTACAGGAGGATGAAGCAACACCAGAGAGAAAAAATAAAGAAACAAATCCTTACATCTAGTCGGGAGAAGAAGAAAAAATAACATCTGTAGCGATAAGAAGAGAGAAAGGGGAAAAAAGGGAAGGGCGGGAAAGAAAGGGAAGAAGAAGGGAGGACGGAAGGGAGGGAATTGGAGGGGAAGGAAGACGGAGATTTATGAAAGGAAGAGTGACAGCTACAAAGGGGGGAGAGGGGGAGAGGGAAGTAGATTCTCCCTCTAAAGAATGTTACCTTTATTATTGAATACAATAAAGAATGAAGCAATAGTGATGAAGGAAGGAAGGAAGGAAGGAAGGAAGGAAGGAAGGAAGGTAGGTAGGAACGAACGAAGGAGAAGAACGAAGGAAAAGTGAATAAACAATGAAAAGAGGAAAAATTGAGAAGGAAGAAACGAATGAAGCAAGAAATGAGGAAATACGTGAAAAGAAGAAAATAATAAGAAGAAAAGAAGGAAAGAAGGAAGCGTGAATAAACAAAGAAATTATCAGAATAAATGGTGGGAAGAAGGAAACAAGAAACGCGAAAAGAAGGTTGGGAGAAAAGATGGAGAGGAAAGAGTGAGAAGAGAGGGAGAGAAAGATAGAGGAAAAAAAGAAGGGGAAAAAAAAAAACGAATAAGGAAGAAACAAAAAATGCAGGGAAAGAAAAATAAAGACCAACAGAAGAAGAAAAATAAAGATGAAAGAGAAGAGAGAGAAAAAGGGAAAAAAAAAGAAGGAAATAGGCATAAAAAAAAATCATTAGTACCAATAAAAAAAAAAAAAAAAAAAAAGGAATTTCACACGATTTCCGCTGACAAGTTAAAACAAAGCCATCTAGAGGCGGACTGAGAAAGAACCACTTACCTTCTCCCTCCTCCCTTCCCCTTCCTTACTCCCTCCTTACTCTACAATAGGGGAAGAAGAACCCAACGTAGCCAAAATACTAAATGCTAAAAGAGAAACGACATTAGACTAGATAAAAAAATAGAACGAAAAAAATTATGATAAAGGGCAGACTGCACTACCTGATAAAGAGAGGAGAGGATAAAGGTGAGACTACAAAAAGGGAAAATAAAAGAAGTAAAAAAAAAAAAAATAGGGGAATAAAGGAGGAAGGATAAGGAGTAGGGGGTGCAAGAGGATAATGTGGGAGTGGTGATGGTGGTGATGGAGCAAGGGACTGGTGGTGGTGGTGGTGGTGGTGGGGAAGCAAGGAAGGGGAGATAGGGGGGAGAAAGGGTTGATGACCTAAGAGGTATAGGGTACATA
The DNA here is from genome assembly GCF_017591435.1 of Portunus trituberculatus. NCBI lineage: Eukaryota > Metazoa > Arthropoda > Malacostraca > Decapoda > Portunidae > Portunus > Portunus trituberculatus. The sequence continues at coordinate 6,755,086 of NC_059269.1, read as the reverse complement.
TGGGGCCCACCTTGTGTGTGTGTGTGTGTGTGTGTGTGTGTGTGTGTGTGTGTGTGTGTGTGTGTGTGTGTGTGTGTGTGTGTGTGTGTGTGTGTGTGTGTGTGTGTGTGTGTGTGTGTGTCAGTTGAAAATGTCATTATTCAAATCAACAAAAACGCAATAAGGAACACGTGATGAAAAAAAAATGAGAGAGAGAGAGAGAGAGAGAGAGAGAGAGAGAGAGAGAGAGAGAGAGAGAGAGAGAGAGAGAGAGAGAGAGAGAGAGAGAGAGAGAGAGAACAGAGGAACGATTAGTTAAAAAGAATCAACAATAAAACAAGTAAAAAAAGGACCAATAGGAAAAAAAAGGCGTGGGGCAGGAACTAGAGAACAAGAAGGTCGTCGGTCCATCCCGGGTCCACCGAAAAGAGAAGAAAGGTCCACTCCTACACAAAACCTTAAGATGATCACCACAAGGAAACACCACTACCACTACTACTACTACTACTACTACTACTACTACTACTACTACTATTACTACTACTACTACTACTACCACCACTACTACTACTGCCACCACTACTACTAATGCTGCTCTTACTACTACTCTTACGGTTGTTATTACTATCACTTCTCTTCTTCTTCTTCTTCTTCTTCTTCTTCTTCTTCTTCTTCTTCTTCTTCTTCTTCTTCTTCTTCTTCTTCTTCTCCTCCTCCTCCTCCTCCTCCTCCTCCTCCTCCTCCTCCTCCTCCTCCTCCTCCTCCTCCTCCTCCTCCTCCTCCTCCTCCTCCGTTTCTAGTATTGCAACTACGCCACCTTCTTCTCCACCTCCTCCTCCATTTTTTCCTACTCCTGCTCCCTTTCCTCCTCGTTCTCATTCTCCTCATCCTCCTCGACTTCCTCCCTATCCTCCTATTCTTACTACTACTACTACTACTACTACTACTACTACTACTACTAAACGCACTACCAAACCTAAATATACGATGGGAATAAATAAAATAGTACCAGTAAATAAAGTATGGGGAGTTATAAACAAGACACACACATCAAGGGGTACGAGTGATAAAAAAACAAAAATCTATCTATAGATTTACAAAAATAGCGAGAAAGAGAGAGAGAGAGAGAGAGAGAGGTGGTGAGGAGAAGAGAGGGGGAAAAGCCGATTAAAAAAGTGCGAGGAACATAATAAAGTTAGCCAGTGGTGAGGAAAATTGCCATTCTCCACACACTTCGAGGAGACACAAGAGAAGAGAGAGAGGGAGAGTAAAAAAAAAAAAAAAGAAAAAAAAAAGAAAAGAAAAGAAAAAAAACGCATTTCTGTCCCTCCTACTTCTTCTAGACCACCACCTCCTCCTCTTCATCCTCCTCCTCCTCCTCCTCCTCTTCCTGCTGGTCTTCCTCCACATCATCCTGCTCCTACTGCTGCTACTGCCACTGCCTCGTAACCTTCTCCCGTGACAGTGGTTGAACGTGGCGGTGGCGGTGGCGGTGGCCCGGCAGTGTGACCTTCAAACTCAAGGACGTGCTCACTTTAATTCTGAGGTAACATGGCTGGCTGGCTGGTGCTCGTTCGTTCCCCAGGCGGCGTGAAGGTGAGGATGGAGTGAGGGAGCGGGTTGGGCGGCTGGTTGGCTGCCTCGCTGGCTGGCTGGATGGGTGGCTGACTGACTGGCTGGCTGGCTAGTTTAGATGCCTGGTTTGACTGGCTGGCTGGCTGACTGGCTCGTGCGTGGGTGTGTCTATGCGTGCGTGATGTGCGTGTGAAGATTGGGTGATTTTATGTAATGGGTGCAGAGTTGTTTGTGGGTTTGGTAGTTTATGTTGGTGTGTTAGTCCTAATGGTGTGTTGCTTCATCTGCTATTGCTACTAATTCATATGGTAGCAATATTATCATTATTACCACTACTATGAATTTCTATTGCTGACAAGATTTATACTACTATTGCTGGTATTACAATTACTATTTTACCACTATTACTATTATTACTACTACTACTACTACTACTACTACTACCACTACTACTACTATTACTACTACTACTACTCCTGCTACTAGTACGACCATCTTAATTCAGTTGCAAATATCCAATAAAATCTTTCCCTCCTCTTTCCCACCACGCCAGACAGATAAAAACACTGCTTTCACACCATCTTCCCCTACAACTAGGCAGCTTCGCACGCAGCCACGCCAAGTCAGCGCAATTTCCTACCTGGGATATGTATAATATTTATGCTCTAATTAGGCTGTCGACGTTCATTATCTTCGCCAAGCATAACAGATGCCCTCCTTCACTTCTACTGACAGCTGAACATTGAGCACCAGAGTGGCAAACATATTACCCCGAACCATAAGTAAGAATTAAGGTCAAGAATAGCACTTTCCATCGCCTTGAGTCAGACAAGTACACAAGAAGACGGAAGGAAAAAAAACACAAAAAGGTCAGCGGAGTGCAGGACGGGAATGGTGGTGACTCCCTGTGGTAAGGGTCGTTTCGTAGGACAACCACGGCTTGTTGAGAGAATCAACACTGACACAACACCAGTGCGGCACATGTTAGCCTGAATAATTGGTGCTGCTCTCCTCCCCTGGCACTTGTCCAGAATGTGTGTGTGTGTGTGTGTGTGTGTGTGTGTGTGTGTGTGTGTGTGTGTGTGTGTGTGTGTGTGTGTGTGTGTGTGTGTGTGTGTGTGTCCCAGTGCTCAAGATCACATTTGCTTTCCACTGTAGAGTCATCAGGTCCATAAGCGAGATAGTTACGAACCATCCAGTCAAACATCACACATCGGGACGTTACATTCAATCAAAAAGACTCGAGTGAAGTTTTCTCAAAGCTCCTGCAAGTCAAGTCTGATATATATACACTCCTCTTGTATCCCACCGGCGGACGAGACGCAGCAGATCACACGTGTCAAGCATCGTACGAGGCAAGCATCCCTCCCTCCAGTGGCTCTTATTGCTGCAGACATAGACGTGGTGGTGGTGGTGGTGGTGGTGCGGGGGGAGAAGCGCCTCGTCTCAGCCCCCTCCCTCCGTCGCCTCAGCAGCCGCCGCCGCCACTGCCTCCTCCTCCGTCATGATAGGTAGTGGTGGTGGTGGTGGTGGTGGTGGTGGTGGTGGTGGTGATGCTCCTGCTCCCCATGGCAACAGCCTAATACCATCTCAGTGACACTCTCAAAGGGTCGTAATCCTCTTCCTTCTACTTCTCCTGCTCTTCCTGCAATTCCTCTTCTTTCTCCTCCCGTATTCACATTAAATTGGCTACCTTCTACACACACACACACACACACACACACACACACACACACACACACACACACACACACACTTAAAGTCATGGTTAAAAGGTGACTGCACTCCTTCCTAAATGCTTAAAAATTTGCCTCAATTAAAGTCAGACAAAACTCTATGAATCACCAGGTTTAGTAAGATCAGCAGATCAGTCAAGATCGAAGGAGGCAAGTCCAGCAGATCACTCGACTTCTGGCCACACCTGCACCTTTATCACACAGATGTAAACACCTCGTGTGTAGCGGTGTCTCTATCATCGCTACACACCGCCATCACTCTCTCACGCCTGACATTCCCCTACTTACTTTCCTCCCCGCCCTTCCTTCCCTGCCTCTCGTTCCTGCGCAACCAAACCGCCGATTCATGAAATTTTCAGGTTTCCACGGTCGGCTGGCTGGCAGGGTCTTGCGACCGGCGGCGCCATCCTTCCCTATCCTTCCATCCCTCATCTTGTGTGATTTATTCCTCCCACCAGAATTAAAGCTCACCTCTAGCCTGCTGACTGCGTCCCCCCCCCTGCCTTCCTTCCTTCTTTTTCACAAGCCTTCTCTCACTCTCTCCCCACACACACATACTCTCTCTCTCTCTCTCTCTCTCTCTCTCTCTCTCTCTCTCTCTCTCTCTCTCTCTCTCTCTCTCCCGGAGACTCGCTTTCATGTTCCCTCCTACTCTTTTCTCTTTATTAAGCACAAGCTTTCCTCCCTGCCTCTTCTACTCTCTCTCTCTCTCTCTCTCTCTCTCTCTCTCTCTCTCTCTCTCTCTCTCTCTCTCTCTCTCTCTCTCTCTCTCTCTCTCTGGAATTCCTGCCCACCCTCCTCCTCTACTTCTCCCCGAGCTTGTTTAACCCCCTGCCCCAGCTCCCCTGCCCCCCGTCCCCTCGCACTGCAGGCCTCACATTGCAAGTCAACGTGAGGCTTGAAGGTGCCACACGGCCGCAGACATGCAGTGTTTTTACGAGTAATTGTCGCCAGTCAACCAAGGCCACAAGAGGACCTGATTAAGGCTAATGAGAGGAGGCTCTACTGGACGAAGAGCTGCGAGGAGGGAAAAAAGAGCGACAGGACACCATCTAGATACCACTAACGAGGAGCTGGATTAATATTGGCTGGTGGTGGGACCGCTTGCTTCCTCCACCCACTCGCATCTACTCATCTCCTCCCTACCTACCTACCGACCGACCCTCCTCCTCCTCCTCCTCCTCCTCCTCCTCCTCCTCCTCCTCCTCCTCCTCCTCCTCCTCCTCTTCCACCTCTTCTTCCACCGACTCCCCCTACTTCTGCTCCTCCGTCTCCTCCTCCTCTTCCTCCGGCGTTGTCACCGCTGCTGAAATATTCTGCTTCTTCTCTTTATCTTTCTTATTACTCATTATTCTTCTGTTTCTTGTCTGTCTTTTTTCTACTACTACTACTACTACTACTACTACTACTACTACTACTACTACTACTACTACTACTACTACTACTACTACTACTACTACTTCTACTCTTTGCAAGCCATTATGACGTATTTATTCTACATTCTCTGACCTGCCTGCGAGCAATCTCCCCCTTCCCCACACCTCTTCCCTAACATCATTACCCTTGCTGTGTGTGTGTGTGTGTGTGTGTGTGTGTGTGTGTGTGTGTGTGTGTGTGTGTGTGTGTGTGTGTGTGTGTGTGTGTGTGTGTGTGTGTGTGTGTACTGCTGCCTTCCGTCCCCTCTTCTCTCTCTCTCTGTGGTGCTTCTCCCTGATCATTCCTCCCGCCCATACTCCTCCTTCTCCTCCTCCTGCTCTTCCATCTCTTCTTTCTCTTCCTTCACCTCTTCATCCTCCTCCTGCCTCCTGCCTTCTTTTATTGCTTGGAATCCCGTTATAGCACTGGTGACCTGGAGGGTGAAGGATCGATAGAGGCGTCCCCAAGCGGGCCCCGGAGCATGGAAGGGAAGATGGGGAGGCAGGGGGTGACGCCGTATCTGCTTCCTTTCCTACACGTCCCTAAGCTTCATCGTTGAGCCGAAGGACGGATTCACGTCTTTCCCCCCACTAAGCTTCTTTTGTGAGAGCGAGGCTTTTGTTCAACTAGGAAGAGGGAGGGAGGGAAAGGGTAGAGCAGTGCGGGGTGGCATGATGTGCAGGTTATTCTTGCCGCTTCTGTACTTTTAGTTGATGCAGATGATGTGATATGTTGCATAGTTCCCTTGCCCTTCCTTATCTCCCTTTCCTTCCTCCATATCTCCCTTTACTTTGCTTATTTTCTCTTTTAAGCTATTTGTGTGTATCCGTTATTGTTCTTCTTTTTCTTTTAGTCTATTTACGGCAATCTCTCACTGTTATGTCTTCCCTTACAGACTTCTCTCTTGCGCAGTGCCTTTGTCCTGCTTGCTTGCCCTGATGCGTAATGCTTCTCAAGGTGTTGAATGTGTGTTTCTTTTTCCTTTTTTTCTTGTCTTAGTTCTTTTATTCTAACCGTGTAGGGCAAGAGGAGGCTTTGTGCTGTTGTGCGTGTGTGTGTGTGTGTGTGTGTGTGTGTGTGTGTGTGTGTGTGTGTGTGTGTGTGTGTGTGTGTGTGTGTGTGTGTGTGTGTGTGTGTGTGTGAGAGAGAGAGAGAGAGAGAGAGAGAGAGAGAGAGAGAGAGAGAGAGAGAGAGAGAGAGAGAGAGAGAGAGAGAGAGAGAGAGAGAGAGAGAGAGAGAGAGAGAGAGAGAGAGAGGGCCGGTCAGGGTGGTGCGCCGCGGGATGTCCATAGTTATAGTGAAGCCGGTTTTGTGAAAGGGTCGATGCGTGCGCAAATTACACGGACACGGACATGGACGTATACGCGCACGCACGCACGCACGCACACACACACACACACACACACACACACACACACACACACACACACATCTTGTTTTCTTCCCTCCGTCTTTCATTCTACGTCGTGTGTGTGTGTGTGTGTGTGTGTGTGTGTGTGTGTGTGTGTGTGTGTGTGTGTGTGTGTGTGTGTGTGCGTGTTTGTGTTAGTAATAAATAGTTTTCTACTTAACATTTTTCAAAGTAGTCAAAGTTAAGCAAATGCCATACCAAAAAGTCACACACAAAAAAAACCCTCCAAAATTCTAACTAGGAAACAAAATATCCAGTCGTACACAAACTAGCAAACCTAACCCAACAAACCTAATCTAACAAACACACTACACCAAAACTAAGCAAACATCACCAACCAGCAATATTTCTAGCATTCCAGCATTCCCAGGCAGACGATACGAAGTTAGACGCAGCAATGACGGTGATGAGAGGAGGTAAGACACTGCATGCCACCTGCTCGCTGCAACACATTTCCGCGGGCAGGAACGACATACTAACCACCAAGACGGAGGTGACGTGAATCTTGATGAAGTGAACAACATAATCTTCCCCGTCGTGACCTGAATGTGGGATGAAGGAAACAAGAAGCTCGTGCCGTTGATGCTACTACTGCTACTGCTGCTGCTACTGCTACTGGTGGTGGTGGTGGTGGTCTTGGTGGTGCTACTGCTACTGCCATGTCATTTGGTGTGTGTGTGTGTGTGTGTGTGTGTGTGTGTGTGTGTGTGTGTGTGTGTGTGTGTGTGTGTGTGTGTGTGTGTGTGTGTGTGTGTGTGTGTGTGTGTTCACTGTTTGATCTGTGTTCATCAATATGCCCATCTACTTACTAACTTACATATCTATCTATCCAACAATCTATTTACGAACCTATCTATCTATCTAATTTTGTTCCTATCTCTATTAATTTACTCATTTGTATGCATTTATGTATCTATTCTATTTTTTTTTCATATGCTAATCCACTAATTCATTTACATATCTATATAGTAGTACAATTACCTACAAACAATCATGGAAGGAACATTTATTGAGCTCCGTAACGAAATCAGGTTAAGTAAGATAGATAGTAATGTTTTATTTAGTGTGCCACTATTCACACGCTCTCCTAAACGTGGCTACCTTGATATCAAATCAAGTCAAAGATACGGCAGTGAATTGAAAGCTACTAAGTGGAAAGGCTATACATACTAAAATCTCTCTTAATTGCACGTCAATTAGAAGGTAAGGAAGAACTACGAGAATATGCAACCATTCTTAACAATACGTCAATTAGAAGCCAAGAGAAACAACTACGCCTACTGGAACTGTGGGTTAATCAGTACTAACTACACGTCAACTAAAAAGAAAAGCTGAAGATCTATATCAACAACTGGTAATCGCATAATATCTATAAGGCAATAAAGTAAGCACTTCGAATATATATATATATATATATATATATATATATATATATATATATATATATATATATATATATATATATATATATATATATATATATATATATACATATTACAACCAATAATATCTACAAGTCAGTTGGCGAGCAAGTTTAAGATGTACATTACGTATTGAAACCACTATCAAATGCACGTCAATTAAAAGGCAACTGAAATGACAATACGCGCTGGAACCAATTAACTGCACGTCTACATTTTCACTGGGTAATGGCGTCTGAGAGTAATTAAAACAACCACTGACAAGGCATCAAAACACTTATAACGACTTATTATGAAGATGCTGCATCTGTACACCACGCACATAACAACAGAATATAACATCGATCAAGTCAATATCAATGCTCTTTATGATTCCTCCAATTTTCATCCCAAATACGAAGTCACACCTCATCTTATCACAGCCTCCTTCCTACTGGCGGCTTTCACTGCTTCCCTCACCTCCTGGCTTCTCTCTAGGGACGAGTGCGTGGTTTTAATTCTACACTACATAGCCCTAAGACACGTCACAGCCACCAAGCTCAGGCAAATCTTCTGTCGCTCCCTGTTTCTAGTCACGCAGTCGATCAATCAGTCAGTCAGCCCGCCGGTCCGCCAGTCTGTTACTTCGCTATCCGTCCATCTATACATGTTTCTGTCCGTCTGTCAGTCCGTGCAGTGGCGAAGGAGGAATGAGAAGAGACAATCAGAAAAAAAATAGAGAAAGAAGCATTGGCACCTTCAGTTAATCAGTCAACCCGTCAGTCACTTCGCCAAGAGAAAGTCCTGTATATCTGTCTGTTTGCCCGTGCTAGGAAGGAGAAGAATCTAAAAAAATGTAAACCTTGGTCGTCAGTGAGGCAGTCCGTCACTTCACCGGCCGTCCATCTGCGAGTAATCACCTGGCTGCCTGTCTGTCTGTCAGTGCAGTGGAGGAGGAGGTCGAGGAAGGAATGCCAGAAAAGGATTAGGAAAGCATCAACACCTTTAGTGAACTATTCTGTGAGCCATTCCGCCACTCCATCACCCATCCGTCCACCCACGAGTAACCAAGTAACCGAGAAACCGAGTCTGTCTGTCTATTTGTCTGTCCGTGTAGTGAAGGAGGAGGAGGAAGAGGAGGGAATCCGAGAAAGGAGCAGAAAAGTGTCCGGAAACAAAATTACAGATGTCTAGACGCGCCACTCAATGGATCTCTAATTATAATTGGCGGCTGCTCTTTTATGCCCAGTCTAGACTTGGAAAAATTCACCGACGGTACTCGCCTTCCCCCTTTCTGGAGGAGGCGCGACCTCACACTACGGCCAGACGGAGGCTTGAGGCGTGTTTGTGCGTCATTACCTTTGGTTTACAGGGAAGCGGTGACCGTAGCTTTCTTAATGATCTAAATCCCCGTCACGCTTCTTCCCATGTCTGCGGCGCTGCTGGGGAAGGAAAACCCAAGTAGGCTGCTGTGTTTGGGTGGATGGGTGTGTGTGGGAAGCGGCGGGCAGGTGGAAAAAGGGTTATTGCCGTAACACCGCTGATGGTCGCGGTGATGATGGCGGTCGTTATGCAAGAAAAGTAGGATATGTAGCTGGTGGAAAAAATATATATTAAAATTGATTAGGTTAAGGCGCCGCAACAACAAGGTCAGGCACCTCCATCAGGGACTAACGATGGTGGTGCTGGTAGTGAAGGAAAAGGAGGAAGAAAAAAACAAAAGCAGGGAAATGCTAACAACAAACGATAAAAATATTGAAACCCAGAAAAGAAATAAAACAAAAAAAGAAATTAACTGAATAAAAGTTACACAAAACCCTAAGATTATTCAATACGTAAGTCTGTCTTCGTCCGGCCTTTCATTCACCTTTCATCGTGATCTTAACACATCACGGCGAGGAGTACCAGAGGTCTGTCTCAAAGGTGCAAACTGTCTGTCTGCACCTTGAGACTCCTTGGCTAAGAAATACAACTTTTACGGCATTCGCGGTGGCGTAGAGCGGAATTACTCTAGCTTTCTTTGATTTCAAACTGTTAGAAGTGTTTCAGTGGATTGAGAGCGGCGTGATGAGGTTTCTTGATGGTTTCCTTGTTGTCTTGGACGTGACTTCTTGTGCTGAATAAATGAAGAGATAAGAGAGAAATAGCGACAAGGACAGAATTTTCATCACTTTAATCGCTGGGTTTTTTTTTTTTTTTTAGAATTTCAGAGTTCATTAAGGTTAGTTTTTCTTTACATTCCCTTCTAGTGTCTCACGTGCAATTAATAAGTAATGACACATAAAGACGAGAATAACGTATTCCCTTGGTTTATAATTGCTCTTTCTCTTTACATTTCATTCCAGTATTTCACAAGTCCTCTCATACTAATTAAAAAGGAAAACAAAGGCACTCAAAGGTAAAAATAACCGGTATCCTATAAAAAATATCAAAAAATCCTAAGCCATTTCAAAGCGCAACGGACAGGAATTTTCTTGTCATTCTCTTCAATTATATGCACACAAGTATACGAGAAATGAGGATAAAAAAAACAATCCATTACAGAGCTAACACTTTTAACAAGCCATTTTGGAGCAGATGTACTTGAAAATTTTGTTTGCTTGTTTCACTTCACGTAAAATATGCACAAAGGGGCAGGCAGGGGCAGGGATAATGGTCAGCGTAGCGTTGACCTCCCTTCCCATAATGGCCATCAGGAGGAGGCGACCAGACTCCATTACAGTCCGCCAGGAGCTATAACTGCACCGGTCATCTCATCCCCTGCCTCTTTGCCTTCATTCTTCCATCCATCCATGTTTCTTTCACTTGCCATCTTCCATACTACCTTGCTTTCTTCCTTTCCTCTTTTACTCATGTCTATTTTCGTCCATTCGTTCAATTTTGATTTAGTTTTTTCCTTTCTTCATTTCATGTTTTCATTCATCCATTTTTCTTTCACTTGGTAATTCTTCCTTATACTAACTTGCTTTCTTTCTTTTCTATCTTATTCCTGTTTTTCCTTCCATTTATCCATCTATTCGTTTTATCCTTCACTAGTTCTCTTTTTATCTATTTCCTTCTTTCTTTATTTTATTTTTCCTTCCATCCATGTTTTTTTTTTTTTTTCACTTGGTAATTCTTTCCTTATACAACCTTGCTTTTTTTTCTTTCCTCTCTAACTCTTGTCTTCCTTCCATCTATCAATTCGTCTCATCATTCACTAGTACACTTTTTGTCTACCTTTCTTTCGTTTTCCTTTTCTTAACTTCTCCTTTTATCCATGTTTTTTTTGGTAACTCCTTCCATACTTCCTTGCTTTTCTTCTTTTTTTTTCTCTTATTCCTCTCTTTCTTCCATCCATCAATCTATTCGCCTTGTCATTCACTAGTTTTGCTTTTGTCTATTTTTTCTTTTCTTTCTTCACTTTATCTATCTTGCTTTCCTTTTTTCTTCTCTTATTCCTATTTTTCTTACGTTCAAGCTTCCATTCATCTCATTCAATAGCTTTCTCTCTTTTCCTTTCTTCTCTTCATCCTTTCATCCATCCATTCATCTATGTATCCTTTTATTCATTCAAATCTATCATTATCTTCTTTCTTCCTCATTTTCCACCTGCCTTCCGTCCATCGATCACTATTTCAATCCAGCAACTTGTTACTTTCTTATTTCCTCTTTCATTTCCCTCATTCCATGCAGCCTCTCACACAATTACCTGTTTCCTTATTCATTCACTCGCACCTGTTTTATTACCTCCTTCCCTCATTTTCTTCAACCTCAGTTTTCTTTTGTTTCTGGCATTTGTTTTTGTTTTTTTCTCGTGTCGTAAGCTTGACCATGGACTCATCACGGATTAGTCAGTTTAAAAAAAAGAAAGAAAATAAGAATGTAAGTGCAGCTCACAGTGAAATGAAAATATACAATAGTTATTTCTCTCTGATGACAGCTAATAATGTCAGAGATCATTTCCTGCCTCCTTGTTCACATGAAGCACATACGTAGTGTCTGACCGCGCAGTTTCGAGAAGGGACTATCGGTACATCTCTAGAAATGAAAATTCTTACCGCAATCAACTTTTTGAGAGATGCAAATTGAGGAAGCCTTTTTTTCTCTCTTTTTCCTTCTCTTTCATTTGCTCTTAGTTGATTGGTGTTTTCCCAGCCAGATTGTCGAGTTCCCATGGCAACGTTGTCATATCAGCCATCCCCTCACCACCACCTTAAATTGAGTGGAAAGCGATGGTCCAATTGTAAAGCAACTCTCTCTCTCTCTCTCTCTCTCTCTCTCTCTCTCTCTCTCTCTCTCTCTCTCTCTCTCTCTCTCTCGAACCAATGAAAAAATAAAGCGATTACAAATGCGGTCATAATAAATCTTACCTGCCCATCTCTCCCATCTGTCGGTTACTCTATGGTAAGATTATACTCGTAGGTGAAAGAATGTGAGTTTGATTCCTGCATGCGAATGGACGAGAGGAATGGACCCCACCATTGTTACTGTACACCATACGTTACTACAGTATATGATTTTACTTGTCTTATGTTCCTTCTATATCTTTTTAAAATTCCCCACTTCCTTCTACCTGTCCATAGTGCTAAATGACCCTAAATTACTCCTTCTCCTTCACTACCTCAAATTTCTCTCCGTCCTGTAATACTTATCATGTCAGGCAAATCCCAAAACCATCTCTCGTTATTCTATTTACTCTAGATCACCACTGCCTCCTCTCTACCTTGATGTGGCTATTCGCAAACTCAGGTGGCGATAATGATGTAGTTTAACGTCTATAAGTGTGTTTTCAAGCATCTAGTGACAGTTTTAGCAAGAATTCTATATTATTAATGGGAAAAAAAGTCATAAGAACCCGACTAATCATCTCTTTGGCCTTTGAAAATTGTGCTAATAAAAGTTCAAAGCGTTTTCTTAATACGAGCTTGCCTCTCCTCTCTCTCTCTCTCTCTCTCTCTCTCTCTCTCTCTTATTAAATTAGCAATGTATTATAAAAAAAATGAGAAAAAAGAAACTTACATTAATACTATATGAACAACAAAGACTACAAAGAAGCATTTCCCGAAGAAAAGGAAATTACGCGAAATGTAATTATGTACTTGAGCGTCGACAAACAAGATGAACATGGGAGCGAAAGAAAGTTACTACACAGAGTACAAAGAGGGGAGTTGAGGGAGCAGGAATGGGGGGTGGTGACGGTGATGACTGGAAGGTGGGCGGGAGAGTAGAGATGGATGGTGGACCAGAAGAGAAGGGAAAGGAAAGAGGGAGGATAAGATTTGAAAGGAAAGGAAGGAAGGAAGGAAACAGAAAGGATGCGGGATAGACAGGAAATTAAAGGAAAATGTAAGCAATGGAAGGAAAAGAGAAATGAAAAAAAAACAGAAGAAAAGAGGACAAGGAAAATGAAACATGGATAGAAATAAATTATGAAATGAGAGATAAAAAGTTATGTTTCATGCAAGAACAGAGTACACACACACACACACACACACACACACACACACACACAAGGAGCACTACATCCCTTATCATCCATCATCAAACTCCCTGATACTTTCCTCCCCCTCCTCTTCCTGCTACTACCCTCCCCACTCCCCAGTACCTTGTGACCTAACCCGTTACTGTTAATGAGGTAATATTGCAAAGGAAGATAAAAGTGTCTTACGAGAAAGGAAATAGAAAAATTGCTGAAGTAATGGTCGTGTTGTTGTTGTTGGTGGTGGTGGTGAAACTGTAGTAATAGTTAGTGTTGTTTTTGTTACTGTTGTTGTTGGTGTTCCTGTTATTCTTATTCTTGTTCATATTATTGTTGCTGATGCTGTTGAAATAGTTCATGTTTGTTGCTGTGTTGTTGTTGTTGTTGTTGTTGTTGTTGTTGTTGTTGTTGTTGTTGTTGTTGTTGTTGATAGTGAGTAAAGAAAAGGAGAATAGAGTAAGAGAGAGAGAGAGAGAGAGAGAGAGAGAGAGAGAGAGAGAGAGAGAGAGAGAGAGAGAGAGAGAGAGAGAGAGAGAGAGAGAGAGAGAGAGAGAGAGAGAGAGAGAGAGAGAGAGAGAGAGAGAGAGAGAGAGAGAGAGAGAGAGAGAGAGAGAGAGAGAGAGAGAAGCAGTATGAAAACGTAGCACTCCAAACAACAATACTAAAAGAAAAAAAATAATAATAAAAATAAGTAAACCCCTGGAAAAGCTTGCTACTTGGGAAAGCACGTGGCCTCAATGATCATCTCCATCTGGTCTTATAAGTACACGTTAAAAATAACACGCCATATGTAAACCAAAATAGAAAGGCAAAAAATTAAGTAAGAAGAAAAGAAGAAAAGAATAGAGGTAAAAGATTAAGACTACGATGAAATTTACTATGTTATAAAATAAGAATTAATGACGAGTACGACAGGTGAATGTATTACCTAACAGAGGATATGAATTACATTAACTTGGTGGATATTGAAAGGAGCAGGAACACTAATTCGCACCACCACCCCATGTCCATCTAGTTAACCCCTTATAGTAGTACGTAAAAATATCCCTAATTACATGTTACTGAAGGATTACAAAGTTACAGGTTGGAGACATCTTTATCCAGGAACAAATCTAATAATCTTAATGAAACTAATCACATAGAGATACACACCAAAGTTCACCTTAATCCATTTCAAACTTTTAGTCCCAATGGTAATCAGGTTGGGTTCACACAGATGTGGGAGTAGAAGAGAAGGTGGAGTGGAGAGGGGTCGGACAGGGCAGCGGGAATGTGGTGTGACAAATGCAGGCTGGAATAGTGTAAAATAAAATGAGATACGTAGAGAGAAAGGACGAGAGGATGAAATGTGAGATAGATAGAGAAGCGAAAGATATCATATGTGTGAAAGATATAATAGAAACGTGGGTGGATTTTAGAAAGTAGATGAAAAGCTAAAGAAATCAATGTAAATTAAGACACAGATGATAAGAAAGCAGGGAAAGCAGAAGGCTGGGGATGTAAAAGAAGGATAATAAGAATGAAGCATTGAATGTATGGTGGCAAGAATGTAAAGCATAAGAGCTGAGAGAAATGAACCGAGAGAAAGAGAAGGATAATATGAAAGAGTTACGGAGTTGGGAAAGTAAAGGACGGGTGAAAGGGAGGAATAGGGAGGGGGTAAGGGGAGAAAGAAAGGGTAGTGAAGGGGTGAGAAGAGTGAGGGGAAGGGGAGCCAGATGGTCTTACGATCTGTGCCAACACGGAGCCATTGTTGGGCGAGGTACAAGCAAAGCCGTGCCAGGAGGTTTTGTCATGTAAATGATTTAACCATTTTGTTCTGTTGTTGTTGCTGTGCTATTGTGTTCCATGCTTGTCCCCCACCCATTGTCCCTCCCTCCCTCCCTCCCTCCCTCCCTCATGCCCACACCGATTTCCCTTCCCACTTCCTGGTTGCAGTGTACCCTCCTTCCTTGCTGTTTATAACGCCATGTAATAAATGGCTACACCGCGATGTTGCGCCTTGGAAATTGCATCCTACCGCCCTGAGCCACAGCCAATTCTTCTCTCACCTGGAAGTCAAGCAGCATGTCAAGTGTGCAATTTTCGCTTTTATTTTTTTCTTATTTATTTACTTTCTTCTCCTGGAAGTTTCTCATGTGATGTGAATAATATCCTAACAATACATTAAATGGAGTAAAAGAAAAAAATACATGATTTTCCATTCACATCAAAATCAAATATAAAAAATAAATAGTATGTGGCCTTCTAGACGATTTTCCTTATGAATTATTCCAATAAATAAATAAATAAATAAATAAATAAATAAATATATATATATATATATATATATATATATATATATATATATATATATATATATATATATATATATATATATATATATATATATATATATATATATATATATATATATATATATATATATATATATATATATATATATATATATATATATATATATATATGATAGAGAAACTTAAAGTATAAGTAGCTCTTCGTCAAAATCGGTTAATAAAATTAAAATCTCAATTCTACTTTTTCCATACCTAACTCAAAGAGAATATAAAATATAAGACCTTCGAGGCAATTTTCTTAATAAAAAAGGAAAAAAAAGAAACGTAAGTGGAGCCAAACTATTATTTTTAAAGATATGTTAAAGCAAATTAATTTTTCGTCCACACTGGTTGCAATAATAATATAAAAGACATGTAACTCTAACAGCCAATTTCCCTTATATCAAATCATTTTATAAAACAGACGTTTTTTTTTTTTTTGTTATAATGCAATCAAGTTATCTAAACCATATCTTGTGGTGAGACAAATCAAAGATAATCATTTGCCTTCACTGAATGAAGCACAAAAAACAGTGGATGACCTTCCCAGTCACTTCCTGCTGTGTATCAATAAGACAGGCAGGCAGGCAGGCAGGCAGGCAGGCAGGCAGGCAGGCAGGCAGGCAGACAGAGACAGACAGACAGACAGACAGACAGACAGACAGACAGACAGACAGACAGACAGACAGATGTATCAATGGAAATGAGCTGAGCCTAAAAATCTTTTCACACACTTTAATCATACGAGAAATCTAAAAAGTCTATATGTACAGACATACGAAATGTGAAATCTCCCAGCGAACTAAATCCCTCTCTCCCTTTCCGCGACTTTTGTCAGGCTCCTTCACATGTAGAAATTAACACGTATTATAAGAAAATAGTAGTAATGGCATCAGCAGTAGTACTAATATTATCATCCTTATCATCATTATCATCATCATCATTATTACTATTTTATTATTATTATTATTATTATTATTATTAGTAGTAGTAGTAGTAGTAGTAGTAGTAGTAGTAGTAGTAGTAGCAGCAGTAGTAGTAGTAGTAGTAGTAGTAGTAGTAGCAGCAGCAGCAGCAGCAGCAGCAGCAGCAGCAGCAGCAGCAGCAGCAGCAGCAGCAGCAGCAGCAGCAGCAGCAGCAGCAGCAGCAGCAGCAGTAGCAGTAGTAGTAGCAGTAGTAGTAGTAGTAGTAAGCATCATTATCATTAATAGTAGTAGTGGTGGTGGTGTTAACAACAACAACAAGACCAATAACTACGAACAAACAATAAATCACAACCTTACACACTCAAACACAAACAGCGGGCGGGGAAAACTTTCGTCTCTGTCCCCTGTCAGGCCCTGTCAGATCGCTGCGTCCTACGTACAACCTCCTCCCCTTCCCGGATCCCTTGCAACAGGAGTGTGTGGGCGCCACCACCCAGCCTCAAGTGTCTCTGGGCAGCGAGGAGCCGTTAAGTGCTGCAAGATTTACGGCTCGCTCCTTCATTAGAGAGTTACACAACACCAATTTGTGCATTTAATCTTGCTTACGATACCCGGCCTGTCATTTGTACCTTGGTGGTAGGTTATGGGTCGGGTACGGTCACTCACCACCACCCTCGCTCCTTGTGGTGACGTCGGTCTTCTCTTTTTTTTATAGGTGGGAGTCGAGTTAACGCGGCACATGTTTAACGGCCTGGACTCATCTGAGCTCGCCTGGGCTCGCCTCTCCCTTGGAGGTGTGTGGTGAAGAATACTACTCCCACGGCACCAGGTTTTATGTCTTGGGTAAATCATCTCCATAATGCTTCTCATCCCGTTCCTCGTGGTGCTATAAACGGCTAACTAGGAACTGTACTTGGATCAGAACACGGGTTGTATTAGCAAGAGTACATCAGCACCTACTCGGGCACTGACTCACACTCACAGTCATGTTTTAGTTTCTTTTTGTGTGTTGTTTTTTAGTTTTTTTTCTGCTTATCAGTTGACTTTTTCTACGTTTTGTTTTAACTTTTTTTTATGTTCTAACTTTCTTGCTTCACTCTACTCCCCTTTCCTCACTTAAACTCTAATCCTTAACCTAAGACCCAACATTTTTTTACCTCTCTCTCTCTCTCTCTCTCTCTCTCTCTCTCTCTCTCTCTCTCTCTCACACACTCTCTCTCTCTCTCTCTCTCTCTCTCTCACACACACACACACACACACACACACACACACACACACACACACACACACACACACACACACACACACACACACACACACACACACACACATACAGTTTTTAGAGCAGAGTCTGGTCCCATGAAAATGTAACGAGTCCAACATTATTTCCTGTGTGCGGGTGATGGCGTGCGAGGTGTCGGTGGCCCCACAAGACCCGCCACAAGCTACATGATGTACGACTGTATCCCTCAGTCAGTCCTCCTCTTTCTCCTCCTCTGCTGTGTGTAAGCGTACCAAGAAAAAGAAATCTCCTACAGGAGAGACGGAAGAATAAGCTTACACAGTGAAAGGAAAGAGACTTTTTTTCCCCTGCAGTCAGCGGTAGAGGCGGCGAAGTAAGGGTGGCAGCGGCAGAGAGGGCCCAACAAAAACTTGGTGAGAGAGGCACGCTGGGACCCGGCCTGAGGTATAAGCAACACTACCTACGTCTACCAGTTACTCTTTAAAAGCGTTGTTCTTCTTTCTCATAGCATCGCCTTGTATTATGAGGCTTCACTCCTGACTTCACTTTTTTTTTCTTTTTTCGAACCCATTATCAGTTTAAAAGTGTTTTAGATTACGAAAATTGGTTCCAGGTCGGTGGTGATTTAGTGCCGATGCCTGCTTCCGATAATTAATATGTGGTGGGGATGAGGAGGAAGAAGGAAGAGGGAGGCGGAGGGGTAAGGGGTATAGTATGAGAGGCGGGGGGGGGGGTGTTTGGAGCAGGGGAGGAGGTGAGTGGATATTGACTAGGGCGGCGGTACACGAACTCCCGCCGTGGTAGGAAGGGGAAGAGGAACAGCACAACTCCCCCACCTGCGTATTGGGGGTAAGGGGAACACCACCAGCTGGCGCCGCTCTCCACCTGGGGCCACCTCTGCACCCTGAACACCACAGCGTAAGGGAGTGATTACTTTAACCCCCACGCGATCAATGCTGATAACGCTGCCGGCACTACTCAGCTCATCCAATGTTTTCGATAGTGTCTGTGTTTAAATATGATGCATTATTCATTAATAGTGCAGGAGGAATGGTTACTTAAATGATGCACTCGATGCTGATCACACAAATGCTGATATTCCTTTGTGTTTATATGCAAAAGTGTTCATGCGTAAATGTATTAACAATTTTGTTGCTAACCATTTCGCTCTTTTATGCACAACTAGAAGAAAAAAGTTATATAGAAAATAGATGCATGGTTACTTTAATGCCACACCTTCATTGATTACGGTACTACAACACAGATACTACAATGGCTCTTTCGACTATTACTTAATGAATTAGTTATCTATTTCTTCTGGCTGACTCCTTTAATCAATGTTTTTCTTCTTTGTGTTATTGTTCCTACCAAAGCTTCTTCGAATCGTTAGTGAGGAATGATAAATAATGGAAAGAGTATAATTTGTAAAGGAAAACTACGTATATTATTTATCTTCTTCAACTATGTTTTTGGATCCTCTAGAGCAAAACAAACTGTAGAGCAGATAGAGGGGAGGCGCACCAAGACATCCACCATTGCAGTTTCACTCGACTTCGTACACCAGGAGCACCATGAGGATGGATCTGAATGGCTGTCGCGCTGCCTCATGAAAAAGAAAATGTAAGAAATTGAATAATGTACGTCATGAAGAATTTGCATTGAGTCGGTTCAGATTATCTCGAGTACGTATGTATGTATGTATATATGTATATATGCATGTATGTATGTATGTATGTATGTATGCGATTTCGTATGATTAAATTTGCAATGCGTCATCTGCAAAAGGCTTGGGCACATTTCATATTCAACCTGGAACTAATTTAAGTCTACACGGCTTTTCTCCGGCACTGTGTTCAAACCGCTGCTCCTTCACATCTTACTATTATCATTATTATTTCTTTTAGAGTACGACACGTGTGCTATATAGAACTTTACATCACAAGTCCCTCTCCACCTCTTCACCTCCTCCCTTTTTCCTTTCAATATTCCTCCGTTTTTTTTTTTTTTTCTGTCATTTCTCATGCAACATTCTTCTTATTTCATCTATTTTGCCTCTTGTCTGATTTTACTTGGAGTATTTTTTTTTCCTGCAGCTTCTTTATACTCATACAAGTCTCTTAATTCCACTATTTTTTTTTCTATTTGTTCTCGTCTCTTACAGCCACGTCACTCATTCTATTCATTAACGTGCATCTTGTATTTATTCTGCTCCATTCACTTTTCTTCTCTCTCAAACTCTCTTTTCCTCTCTCTCTATCGACCACTTCCTCTACAGTCTATGTTAAGTGTCTTTCTGTACTGTTTTTTGCCTCCTTCATCCTAAGAATGTATTTGTTCCTCAACTTCCCTCTTCAGTTTATTTTCCTATTTTTTACACTTCCCCATTCAAAATAAGGTTCTCTCTCTCTCTCTCTCTCTCTCTCTCTCTCTCTCTCTCTCTCTCTCTCTCTCTCGCACATTTTCATTTTTAATTTCATGGCTACCTTCAAGGTGCAATTTGTCGTACTTTAAAGTAATTCGTGTCTAATGTTGAAATAACATACACAATTTAATCTGAGCTTTATGTTAGGTTTACACTCATTCAGTTAATTAATTTCTCTGCTGACCTATTCATTGTGCGGACAACTATTTGAAATGAAAGCAGAAAAATAAACAATGCAGTATGAAGGGAAATAAACAGTAAGTCTCTGGAGACTAACAAGCAAAGGTTATTTCATTGATTCCTGAATATAAAAAAAAATACATGGAACATAAGACATATAATATACATAAAAAATTTTGGAAGACACACACTCAGATATATTCTTTCCAGTTCCCATTCCAAATACATTTAATGCGATGAGAAAATAGTACACAGGCAACGATACGAACGTGCGGAATGAAGACATGAAGGTGCTATTGTACAGGCAATAACTTCCAAAATACCTCCTGGCTGCCTATAACACCAACAACAGCAGGTTCACTTCCATCAACGCATACCTTCCCAGACCACGCCGGTTCTGTCCCCTAACAGACCCTCTCACTTCCCTACCATCAACATCCCACGACCATCCACAACCGCTATCACTTCAACCCACACCCACAGCCCCCATCACGTACCCAGTCACACCCGTTCTGTGTCCCAACCCACAGGCCTCGCCCACACCCGCCTACAGACAGACGCACTCCATGCCCTTCGTGTTGCTCCAGGCTCCCATTCTTCAACCTCCCACGGTCGCCACGCAAATCTTGTTTACACTTCCCTATGTCGTGTCCTCGCCCACTGCCTCTTTTTGTTGTGCTTCCTTAACCATTATCCGGGCCGGCTCTGTTTGCCGTCTGATTTGTAGCGTAAACTCGGGAACAGTCCACATTTCTCTTGTTTGTTTAGCCTCTTATGCCGATGATTTAAAACTCTTACTGGGGAAATGTCTCAAGGAATCACACCAAATATCCTTATTTATTTATCTATTTATTTTGGTGATCCAGCTTATTTCTCCTGCTGCTTGGTATGTATATATTCTAATATTTTCTCTCGTTAAATAGATATCAAATTTCGGAAAAGAATATCGTCCTGCCAATACTATCCTCCTTTGCTGCTTTGCCTCGCATGTACGAGTAAATATTTCAAAAAAGGAAGTGCCTAACGAATATGTATTTTCTTAAGAGATGCTTTCATAATTTGACAACTGGCAGCTATCAAAGACACTATAATGTTTCTTTTATTCACTAAATCTGCATCGATGCTGTCTTACTAGCGAGGATGCTTAATCGGTCAGGGAAGATCGCTGCTTGCTGCCAGACTCCTCGGGACGCTAAGCCCGGCTGAGGCATGCGGGGTGACGGGCCAGCACTGAGGTGGACGAGCGATAAGGCTACGACAGGTGCTGGCGGCGGGGCCTGAGCCGCACCTCACAGCCTCCTCATTCCCAGACGCATATGTGCACTCCGCAACACCTTCCTTTTACTGCGAACATTTGGGTGCGTACAATACCTATTTACGGTAACTGAATGCCTACAATAAAGTTGCAACAGCTTCCTCACTATCACACATTGTAAGCACTTTGTTACGATCTACCAGCATCCTCGATCTACCAGCATCCTCGAACTTACTTATTCTGGATGCGTACTCAGTTTTATTAACAATCCACCTCTGCATGTCATTACAACCTCAGTATTACACGAATGTATGCTCTAATCAATACTTCCTTCCCATTACAGAGCGTCTACTTGTCTACTTGTTAATATATGTACTCAATGCCGTCCACAATAACGAGCTACACTACACACATAGCAATCTTTCAAATATATTAATGTTTTGCTTACAATTTAAGCACTCAGTTTTACACTTTAACAACAATGAACAAAAGATATTATCAGTAACATAAAAAAAAAAAAAATTGGACTACGGTTTCTTCAGTAGAGAAAGAAGTTTCTCTCTCTCTCTCTCTCTCTCTCTCTCTCTCTCTCTCTCTCTCTCTCTCTCTCTCTCTCTCTCTCTCTCTCACACACACACACACACACACACACACACACACACACACACACACACACACACACACACACACACATTTCTCTCCTTTATTGTTCAAAATACAAATACAAATAGCAAAAGAAATAATACGACGTAAAATTTATGAATTATGAAATAAAAGAATAGCTTTTTTTTTCTTATTAATACTTCAAACGTTTTGATTTTACTTTGACTTTCATCATAGTAAAATATGAAGTAAACTCTTCCAGTATGTAATTTACCAATGAAACGAATTCAAAAGCACTTGCAGCATTGCTTTTCACTTAATGCATTTCCTAACAAGCCTTTGTTTTTATGAATTACAAATGAACAATGTAAAAAAAATTGTAATTGAAACTCTCCACTCTAAAGGTCATAAGTTACTCGTATTAAAGAGAGCAATCAAACAACAACTAAAATTAATGAAAAGTATTAAATTCATCCACTATAATTATCATTGATGAAAATAACAATAATACAACAGCTTACATCATTGAAAAAAAAACAAGTATGAAAACTATTTTGTTATAAACCATTAAAGAAAATAATTATATAGCTCGAACGGCAACATTATATATATATATATATATATATATATATATATATATATATATATATATATATATATATATATATATATATATATATATATATAAACGCTCCGCTTGTTACGACTATATATATTTTTATAGAACAATATCATAAGAATAAAAAATAATGAGAAAAATAAAGCTGTGCACAGTAAAAATTACAAAAATAAAGATAAAACCACTCGACTGAACAAGATATGAAATAATACAGTAAACAAAAGAGCGAGAACTTACAGCAATGAAGTATCAAATTAAAGTTCCCTGTGCACAGACTATGAATCACCAAAGAAAGCAGTAATGATCTTTTCCCCCATAGAGGACACAACGGAGCTAATGAATCATCCATTTGGCGCGCTCTCACCCGACCTTTGAACTACATTTTTCTTGCCACACCGCCAATTACCGAGCCCCGCGTGGCCAAAAGTTTCACATTCGGAGCAGATCAACATTAACGTCATAGCTGCATTACCTAACACCATATTTAGTTGGCCGTGAATAATTACCAAGGTGGAAAGCAGTGATTGTTAAGACCAAAAGGATAATTATGTTGTTTTTCACCGACACGGGAAGAGCGGGCGAGGTCTGGCTAAACTCTTCTGAACTCCGTGCTAATAACATATTTTGGAGGTTAATTATTTTGTAGAGATGACTGAATTTACGGCTTTTGAGGAATGATGCTATGGATAATGGACGATGACTCCATGCAGCGGCGCCGTCGTTGCTGGAGTTTACGGGTGAGGGAACCAGGCCGGACACACTGTACCGACGAGGAGTTGAGATAAGCCACATGAAACTTATCTGACGTATCGTAAAAACTTTATAAGACACGAGGTATTCAGACATGAACACTCAAATTGCATCGGCCAGCTTCACCCACAAATCTTTAATGAGTTTCGTTCATCGTTCTTCAGCCAGTTTGTCGCAAGGAGAAAAGAAAAAAAAGTGAAAGCATAACAAGAATGAGTAGGATGAAAAATGGCTTGTCGAGAGAGAGAGAGAGAGAGAGAGAGAGAGAGAGAGAGAGAGAGAGAGAGAGAGAGAGAGAGAGAGAGAGAGAGAGAGAAACTATGCTGCTTATTGAAGCAAGTTTTAAGAGTGAATGTTCAGTGCATGGCACTGACCTTAGAAACAGCGGGAGGCAAGCCCTGTGGGATGCAACAAACGTATCTGATTATCTCGGTTCAACTTGACAAAAACGAAGGAAGGTCTCGTAACGTTATGTCAGCTTCAGGAAGTCACACATTATAACGTCTTGAGAGCATCCCACGAGCACGGTGTGCCTGGCTATGGCCCGCGGCAGACCCACGCTGCTCCTGGCAACACAACACAACCTCAGTTCAGGGCCGGTGTACGCCGCCGCCTCCAGGAGTGAACATCTACTCAAGGCAACCACCCCCCAATTGAAGCCTTCGTTGGTGTTCATTACTGGTATTTTACGACAATCCCCGTTCAGCTTTCCAGCCTGGGAAGAGGACGATGGCAGAGGTTATGGCATTACGACCCCCAAGCTTGGGGAGGGGAAGCGAGCCGGGCGAGGCGGCCCGGCAGGGCGGGGCGACCTAGCCCGGATCTGGCTGGGGCAGGTCGTTGACCCGCCCGCCCAGCACCAGGCCGCCGCCGGTTCTCACTCGTCCAAACAGAACACTGCGCCTCGCTTGCCTGGCACCCACTCCACGGCGCTCCCGATGGCTTGCACTACCTACCCTCTTGTTAGGTGAGAAAACAATCCTATTTTAGTTACTGAGCACCAAAACTACAGTCAAGATTTTTTTGTTTTATTGCAATATCATATTACCAATATTTATCAACTATTTCTTCAGGAATATAATATATTATGCATACATTCAAAAGTAGTGATCTTTATGGTGTCATTATTTCAATATTCAATCGCACAGGTATTTAGTATCTATTTGGTGTGAGTCAAATAACAGTGTGTGTGTGTGTGTGTGTGTGTGTGTGTGTGTGTGTGTGTGTGTGTGTGTGTGTGTGTGTGTGTGTGTGTGTGTGTGTGTGTGTGTGTTTGCGCGTGTGTGGTGAGGGTCTCGCGCAGAGTAGGAGGGATAGTAGTGTGTACAAAAATCGGTAGGCCGGTAAGTGGATCAACAAACAAATCGATATAGAGGCAAACACACCCACCCACCCACCCACCCACGAACACACGCACACGCACGCACGCACGCACACACACACACACACACACACACACACACACACACACACACACGGCCCGGTAGCTCAGTGGTTAGAGCGCTGGCTTCACAAGCCAGAGGACCGGGGTTCGATTCCCCGGCCGGGTGGAGATATTTGGGTGTGTCTCCTTTCACGTGTAGCCCCTGTTCACCTAGCAGTGAGTAGGTACGGGATGTAAATCGAGGAGTTGTGACCTTGTGTTCCCGGTGTGTGGTGTGTGCCTGGTCTCAGGCCTATCCGAAGATCGGAAATAATGAGCTCTGAGCTCGTTCCGTAGGGTAACGTCTGGCTGTCTCGTCAGAGACTGCAGCAGATCAAACAGTGAAACAGTGAAACACACACACACACACACACACACACACACACACACACACACACAGAACAATAGATAGACTGGCTAATATATGAAGGGGCTGATTGATAAGAAGATAGATACAGACAGAGACAGATACAGGCAGATAAATCAAGTGAGAGAGAGAGAGAGAGAGAGAGAGAGAGAGAGAGAGAGAGAGAGAGAGAGAGAGAGAGAGAGAACAACAGGTATGCAGATCAGAGGATATATACAAAAACAGGTAGACAGACAAAAGAAATATACAGGTAAAATAAAAAGAAACACTACTACATCCTGGGACATAAGAGGACTAGTTAGTATCATGGCACTAAGATGGCCGCGAGCTGGTTTGCCGGTAAGTCACTTCTGAAGGCAGGGACTGACTTAAGTCGCACGGTGCATGGCAGGTGAGCTAAGCCATCTACGTCGTACATGTAAACAAGAAAGTGCACTGAACTCTCGCCTACACTTGTTTCTGGGTACATGATTTCCTTAAGGGGATATATGAGTAATCTTTTATTCTGGCCTTCATGTGAGTATATAAGGCCTCGAAAGCATGTCACGGTAAGGGCACTGCGATGGAATACAGTACGGTGACCACGAATGAAAAGGTGTCATCATAATGAAAGAATGGAAACAAAATATGCTGTCAATATGAATCAGAGAAATATACTTTTTTTTATGAATGAATCAGAAGAATCGTAAGCTGCAGAAGTGATAACGTTGCCTTTTAAGAGTTAGGAATCTAGTTCTGAGCATGACTCTGAAAATCATGATTGATGTGTATTATGCTTGACAAGACTGATCCTGACAGAAGCAGCTTTCCTCTGAGGCCACGTGTTTCATCTTCTCTCTCTCATACGCAGAAAGCCACGGTTGATTACAGTGCTCTTCCTTCTTTCTCTCTTGGTTGGCATGGCGACTGTTGCTGGTGAGGGTGCATGAATCCAATGCTTCAAGACACTATGAATGGCAGTTACAAGCAGCTCATTAGTTCTTATTTTCCTACTTTACATACTCTTATGAAGTATGGGTCCGTTGTTGATGTATTGTTGATTTACTGTTTTCATGCACAACTGATCTTGGCTTGCGAAAAAAAAAAAATACATTGGCTATCTACTTGATGCCTGCTTCTCGTCACCAAGTCCCAGTAAATATTGACACATTAGAAGTCATGCAAGAGTACCTGGTTCGTCTTGAAAAGTGACAAGTTATGAACATATTCACGCAACAAAGGATTGCCTACGATATACATTTCTTAATAGGCTGGTTATTACTGTTCACTATTTCGAGACTGACTGAAACGTGCTGCTTTATTTCCTGTTTGTTCAGAGTAATGGCTATTGACATAACAAATTACTTTACTTCCAAGGCCAGCCATGTGTCTGCCTTTGGGAATGATCCATTTTTTTTTCTTTCATCTCGTTTTCGTCACTTTATCGTTTTGTTATTACCTTGTTTTCAGAGTACGTTCCAAAGCCTGCCCAGAAGCGCCTAACACATTACGTTAAAGTGGAGGCCATCAGCCAGGAACAAAAATCGGGAAGCTAGCTAATAAAAAAGAAAAAAAATAGGACTTAGAGGTGGGGCGGTGGGGGATCAACACATTCATCCTAGCAACGCACTGATACTCGTACTTATGGTGCTCAGTTCGTCCCCAGAGGCTGTCCTTTACACTGCTTCCGATAGAGAGGGGAGAAAATAGTCACGTGTTTTTAATTTTGAAGTGTAAAGTCATGATTACGAATCGAGGAATTTTCTGCACTTACTTCAACTGTTTTGCGTTTTACCTCAATCTGAAATCACTAAGAGAGAGAGAGAGAGAGAGAGAGAGAGAGAGAGAGAGAGAGAGAGAGAGAGAGAGAGAGAGAGAGAGAGAGAGAGAGAGAGAGAGAGAGAGAGAGAGAGAGAGAAAATAATAAAAACCCTACGGATCCTACAGATTACTATGCCAATGACCACGACTTACCATTCAACTAACTGCCCTCATGTCACGAATGAACACCAGACTCGTCCTAAACAGATAACAAGCACAGTGTCTTTAACCTTGCTTCTCTAATGGCGTCATCAACAGCTGGTATCGTCACTTTGCTTTGCTTAGGTAATGAAGTAATGTTTGCTAAGTGTTTGTGTGTCGCTCATAACACAGCAAGTTGTTCAATAATGGCGCAATTACCGAGTTTCAGCCCCTCATGCAACACGCCCTTGTCTCCTGTGAGGATGCCGAAATGATTCATAAAGCATAAAGTTACCGGGGTGATGATTCTCAGGTGGAACGTGTAGTCGACGAAAGGAGGAGGAGGAGGAGGAGGAGGAGGAGGAGGAGGAGGAGGAGGAGGAGGAGGAGGAGGAGGAGGAGGAGGAGAAATAAAAGAACTTACAGCTGATAATTCGTGTGTTACTCATATAAAAAATAAGCTAAATTATGGGAACACACACACACACACACACACACACACACACTAAAACCAATCAAAATAAAACTTTTCAAATAAAGCTAAGAACCAAAAGACCAGCAGGGAGAAGCAAAGTAAGAACAAGGAAAAGAGAAAAGATGAAAAAACAACAGACAAGGAGAAAAGAAGGAAGAAAGGTAAAATATAACTCAAAACAACTATCCATTTACCTATTTATCTCACAGACGAATCCCTGCATTTCTAAGTATAGCATATCACTAACACAAATACAAAAGAATGAACCCAAACCTTCAAATGAATCAATAAAAAAAGACATGTTAATTAAAAGATAATAGTGAGGAGAACTACACGCGTCACTGCTCACAATTAAAACGTTGACGATGTGAAGGAACGACCGATACATTTCTCCCACAAACAATTAGTCTTTGAAACGAACCCTTATCCACATAACCAGCGCCTGAGCATCCTCCCTTCATCTCCAGCAAGACAATGACATACACACAGACTCCTTTCCTCTGTTATAAAGAAGGAAATTGATTTGATTATTATCCACCCTCTCTCTCCCTCCCTCTCTCCGCTGCTCGCTATTATTCCCACCCATCCTGCGGTACAGCTTGCGGAAAATGAGCGAGAAAGAGGAGATTAAAGGAATTAATCATGTTGGGGGAAGGGAACAAATATCTTGTTTAACCTTCTAACCCTCCACCTCCTCCCTTCCGTCATTAACGAAGGTGTGTGTGTGTGTGTGTGTGTGTGTGTGTGTGTGTGTGTGTGTGTGTGTGTGTGAGAGAGAGAGAGAGAGAGAGAGAGAGAGAGAGAGAGAGAGAGAGAGAGAGAGAGAGAGAGAGAGAGAGAGAGAGAGAGAGAGAGTGTGTTCGTGTGTATGTACCCTCCTCCACTCAATAAACATATAACATGCACATTTAACATTTACCAAGCTGTGAACCAATAACAACATATGGTGCAGTGTTTCAAGGCTATATTGTTGTCTCTTTAAAGTATCTGGGGGTGTAGCTCAGTGGTAGAGCATTCGACTGCAGATCGAGAGGTCCCCGGTTCAAACCCGGGCGCCCCCTGAAACAAAGTTTTTTTTTTCATCGAGTAGAGTTCTGCATTATATAATAAGCAATTTTATCAGCTACTAATAGGGTTTGCACTTGAAAATTATGAAAAATGTTCATTTAAGACTTTCCTTGTTCTTAGAGTGTAACAGTGTGGGGAGTCCCTAAGAATTTATCCTTTTGTTCCTCTACTATATTACACGCTGGCAAAAAAATGCTAGAAAGTTACACACAATCATCTGACTAATGAAAGGAAAAACTCGTTAACTCGTTAGCTGAGCGGCAAGTGGCGGAGTGCAGAAATAAGCATGAAATTCTCGCGGCTACGGAATAAGGAACGAGAGAGTGATGGCTTCGTGGGCCTCGCAGATGTCGCGTGCACCATACAAACTACAAGGCTCATGTGCATACCCCTGACGTTATCTGGATGTGCCTGAGGTCTGTTTTAGGGGATGGTACGCGTACCGACATCACATCTGCACGCTACAAATGGTGGGTTTGGACGCGTCTTGGTGGTGTTGCGTTGGTGTTACTTGGTACTTAATATGCTCGAATTATTTGACACTACGGGTGCCGGTTAGATCAGGATTGTACAGGTCGAGACGTTGGGATTCTTTTAAAGGTGTAGTGAGAGTCTGGAGCGTTCGTGCTGGACGGTCGCTTAAACACTCGTACATCAAACATGAGACCTTAATGTTATCTTGTTCTTCACTGTGAGCTCATCAAGACGAGGAGGATTAAATCAACACGGTGGGGACGATGACTACCATAACAGTAAATGGAGCAAAATGAAACACCGCACAATGAGGGATCCTGATTCTTAACACCTTCAGTACTGAGACGCATTTTTACCACGATTTTTGGGTATGATTAAACGACTAGATTTGCATTAGGAAGAGTCTATGTCCTTAGATTTACTTAAATGATCATCTATGTTTTTCCAGTCGATGTGTAGTTATTATCACAAATGTACACTCTTCGTAATTCTTCAAGTCTTGGCTATCCTCCTTCATAAGTGAGATATACTGACTAGTAAAATTAATAAAACGTGCAACACTACATCACTAACTGGATCAGGTTGTTGGCCATTGAACAGAGTAAGATATCTATGTAAGGACTAGAGTACTCTCTCTCTCTCTCTCTCTCTCTCTCTCTCTCTCTCTCTCTCTCTCTCTCTCTCTCTCTCTCTCTCTCTCTTTCCTTTTTTTCTCTACTGTCCTGATTTCCTTCCATTTATGCCTTATTCTCTCTCTCTCTCTCTCTCTCTCTCTCTCTCTCTCTCTCTCTCTCTCTCTCTCTCTCTCTCTCTCTCTCTCTCTCTCTCTCTCTCTCTCTCTCTCTCTCTCTCTCTCTCTCTCTCTCTCTCTCTCTCTCTCTCTCTCTCTCTCCTCTACTATCCTCATTTCCTGCCATGTATGCCTTATTCTCTCTCTCTCTCTCTCTCTCTCTCTCTCTCTCTCTCTCTCTCTCTCTCTCCTTCCCTTACAACCCTCGCGGGGGTCGTGGCGGTGCAGTGTAAGAGGCGTCGGGGGAAATCTAGCGACGGCTCCTCACCTCCCGGGAAGACGCTGCGTCCTCACATTAATCACGAGACGTTCCATCCAAGGCAAAAGTCAACGGGAAAATAAGTCAGCCCCGCGAGTAGCCGTCAAGGGTGTCATCGCGCGAATAGCTCCCTCATGCAGCCCCTCTTATCGTATTATTGGTGCGTGTAATAGTCATACGTGCCTACTTTTTTTCTCCTTCGGTGGTGCCTGGTCTTGAATGTATTGATTGGTTTGTTGATGTCGTGTCTCCCTGTGATGCCAGTTTTTTTTTTTTTTTCTTTAAGATCTTCGCTTTTAAATAGATTGATCCTTTTTCCACACTTACTTTTCGTTATAGACAGGAGGAATGAAAAAAAATATTTGTTTTGTGTCAAAACGTGTGATTTCAAATACTAAAGGTAGGTATGGTATGTTATATGAAAATTATGATGTAAACGATTCTTTTTCATACACAATCTCTAAAACAAGACTTCCTAAATTCTCTTAGTCTCGTCAAGTTCACCTCTTTAATACAAAGACTTGCCTGGTATTCTTTCATTCAATTGCTCTTTCTCTGCGCGTGTTGAGATTCATTCAGACAAACAAATATCCTTCTATACAAATTACAAGAATTAATTCAATGTTCTTTCTTTATTCACATTATGTATTTCCAGCCTCCCTTTCACGTGGATGCTAGAGAGACATGTTCATTCTACTACTTTTATGACTAATGAAAAAAAATTGTCAGTTTATTTTGTTTTCTTGTATACATCTTTTCTTATAAATATTACCATTCACTTAATTCCCTCATGACTCTCTATATTTGCCATCAGTAACGTTACCATAGAAGCAACGAAAATATAAACCTGAATGAATAACTTGTTTCCTCTACCATCCTTTCATATCTACAATTTCACCATTCCACTCCCCTAGTTTCAGAGGTCATTCCAAGTCTCCGCCAGCAAGGATCTACGCTTTCCATTAATGTTTCGAGCAGTTCAATCAAGAAGTTCTAATTGGTCACGCTCGGAACGGCGTCAGCGGTTTTTAATCACCCAGGGTGGTCAGAGGAGCAGACCACAGACTCTGTGTGTGTGTGTGTGTGTGTGTGTGTGTGTGTGTGTGTGTGTGTGTGTGTGTGCTGAAAATTTAGATATATTTTTTCACCAGTTATTTCTCTCGATCATCTTTTCTATTCAATTACCAGTTATTCAGCCTTTCTCTCTCTCTCTCTCTCTCTCTCTCTCTCTCTCTCTCTCTCTCTCTCTCTCTCTCTCTCTCTCTCTCTCTCTCTCACACACACACACACACATTCAAACTTACTTTCAACTCGCATCATATTTCAAAACCTAAGTAAATTATTATGATCAGAAAACTTTTACAAATACATAACTTCCCAGAAAAGCGGCTCCCGGAACACACAAGTTTTACATAATCTTCGTTATTCCTGTGAGAGCGTGGGATGTTTTGATACACGAGTCCTCGCCCACCACCAACGTTAAGGCTAGAATCATCTCCTCCATCCCAACATCCCCATTTTTCTCTTCTATCAATATATTTAAGTTGGTTGGTCACAAGTATAATATTTCCGGCATTTCTGTGTTATTTTGTACTTTTATGTTGCAATTTTCTAATAACAACAGGAACGAATATATTTCTAGTTATTATAAATATTTCCGCTTAAACAATTGATTTTCTTGACTTGTACTCTATGATCTTACATTTCTTCTTCGGGTATTACAAAAGTTCTACAGATTATGTAGCATAACTTTACTTATTGTGATTACTGCTAAAAGATCTATACTATGTGCTAATCCATAGAGTTTGAGATACTTCATTAACAAATAGATATTACATACAAAGGTTAAAGAATATGAAGAAAGAAGAAGAATATAAAGAATATGAATGTAGTGATAAAAGTGTAGCATAATATGAGAATAAGAAAAGAATAAATTGTTTTCAGTATATACTATGTGGTAATTCATAGTTTCACGTATTTCCTTAACAGATATACATACAAAGGTTAAATAAAAGAATATGAATGTAGTGATAAAAGTGTAGTATAATATGAGAATAAAAAGAATAAGTTGTCCTCAGTGAGTTTGGAGAAAAAAAAAATAAATAGAAGGGACGGACATTGGTTATTGTGTTTCCTCCTATTTTCGGCAAAACGACCAAACGAGGTTAACCTGTGACAAACTTGGAGGAGCAGGTGGTGATTAGTCTGACGGGAGCGTGGGGGAAAAATACTACAGTGTGTGTTGGCTCGGCTTAGACACACACACACACACACACACACACACACACACACACACACACACACACACACACACACACACACTCTGCCATATTTTCCCTTCTTACACAACCCTTCCCTTCCTTTCTCAACATCCTTTTCCCCTTACCTCTCATTACATTCCGCTCTTAGCTCCTCATTATATTCCCATCCACCTTCTCCTTCCATTTACTCCTCATACTATTTCAATCTAAACCTTCAGTGCTCTCCTCTCCTCTTCTCTCACCACGACCTCATACTCTTTTTCCTTCTCATACAGTTTCTCTTCGTTCTCTTTCTTCCCGGCGCCTTTACTTCATTCACTGGTATAAACGAACCATTTACTTATACTCCGTCTTTCTTTCTCATCTCTTTCTGTCCTTCTCTGATGTGTCTAAGAGATGTTTCAATAAATATGACTCCAATAGAGACAAATACACACACACATACAAGGTTTAATTAGACATATATAGTAGGTAATGACTTGCAATGTTCATATTTGCCTTTAGTAGATCTATGACGTCAGTCCTGAGTCGTGGCTTGTTACGTATATCATTAAGTGTTAATCTAATGTTCATCTGTTCTCTATCGTCTGTTTTTGCCGAGACTATCAATTGGTGACTTGAACGATTGGCTTTCAATGTTAACTTGGTGAATGTTAAGACCTTTCCGGTGCCTTCTCTTCGCACATTATTATTCCATCCATTTTACTATTGCAAGAGTTCATCAATAACCAAACCTTACTTGACCTAACCATATATTGTCTGCCTGACTTAACAATAGAAATTATTTTAGGGAAATCTTTTGAAATGGAATATTCGTTGAGGAAAAGTTATATGATGGAATGTAGCGCTTACTTATTACATTTTCTAACCTATCCACCACCACTACTTCTCCTGTCTCCACCACCACCACCACTATGAATTTCACTACCACTTCCCGCGCTTCCAAAGACCGTCAACTAACCCCGACATTCCCTCGCTGCCCTTCCCTCCATTTCCACCTCCAAGTCACCATTGTCAGGAGTTGTTGATTCGCTCCACCTCTTTCCTCCCGCCCATTCGGTGCCTTGATTTGATTTGTCCCTTTCTTCCTCTGCGTGTCAGTCCGCCTGTCTGTCTATTTCTTCACCCTCCTCGCCTTAAAGTCAAAGCGAATAAGGGAATGTGCTTAGTCAAGAGTTCATTCACTCGCTCTGTCTCCCATCATTACCTTTAACCGCAAAATACTATTACTACCACTATTACTACTGCGACTACTACTACTCGTCGTCGTCTTCCTCCTCTCCCACGTGTTCCTTTATTCTCAAACCATCCTCTTCCTCCTTCTCTCACTCCATCTTTAACTGTCTCTCCTTCCAGAACTTCACTAGGTCATTATAAGCCACGTTTTGTCGCCACAATTACTGCACAGGCAATTTAAGAGAAATGTAATCCAATGTTTCACGGTATTTACCGGAGTCTGTTAGGTAAGACTAGCGAAGAGGTCCATTCACGCTAATTCTGGGGTAATGAACCAGCTGAAGGTGATAAAAATTTTACCCTCATGTGAATACGGTGGAGATAAACATGTGAGCTATATAGTGTGTTTCCCTTTTGCCATTCCGAGTCATCCATGATTTATAGAGGCTTACTCCACTCACATTAGGTTGGGCATAAAGGA
This sequence comes from Portunus trituberculatus, assembly GCF_017591435.1. Classification (NCBI taxonomy): domain Eukaryota; kingdom Metazoa; phylum Arthropoda; class Malacostraca; order Decapoda; family Portunidae; genus Portunus; species Portunus trituberculatus. The sequence goes on along the minus strand of NC_059269.1, from coordinate 6,721,059 downwards.
CATAGAGATTGTCCAATTTTTTCCCACACAAATCCATATACATCATATACACACTTCTCATGTAAAAATGAGATAATTCAATCCACAATCATATCACGAAAAAAAGATAAGCTAAGATGATGCTTTCAGAAGAGGAGCAGATATAAGAGATTCCGAATAGTTCAATCTTATCCTGAATATGCTTTGATAATCGTCTGAAATAGATAAAGCTTCTATGTTACACTCACGTATGTACGTTTACATTTATCTATCCATCTAACCGTCTATAAACTTATCTATTGAAGAGTAGAATATTATCTACCTATATACTCACCTACCCATATTTATTTACTATCTATCTAAGTACAAATCGACAGTAGCCAGGGGCCAGAGTGGGTACGTCTCTGGCCTCTGAGCAGCGCCGCCACACCTTCCACAGTGTCATACGTGACTTAATTTTCTTCCTTTCGTGGGAGTGTCTAGACTTCTTCTCTGCCTCACTCCCTCTCTTAGGCGCCGCGCCCCAGAGGGTTGAATGGCCGCCAAGCCTTCTCTTCCTCTTTCTATTCCTCCTTTTTCCCCTTTTTTCTTGTTCCTTACCGTCGTTTCCGTCCCTCGCAATGCCACTTCGTCTCTCGCTTCCCCCCAGCACCTATAAAACCTTCCGCCACCAAAAACACTCAACTTCACCCGGAGGTTATCAAGGAACTCCTCGCTTCCGGCGCCGCCCTTCAACCTCTCAACCTTACCTATGTTGTGCACGGTCACTGACGACACACACACACACACACACACACACACACACACACACACATCCTCACAACAGTTTACTAATAAGGGAAAAGACAAATACAGAAAAAAAAATGTAGTGATGCTATGAATGAGTGGACAGAGAGCCGTGTGTGTGTGTGTGTGTGTGTGTGTGTGTGTGTGTGTGTGTGTGTGGGTGTGGGTGTGGGTGTGTGTGTGTGTGTGTGTGTGGGTGGGTGGGTGGGTGGGTGCGCTGCGTCTCCTCTTCCACAATCTGAATGACAGTTTTTTTCATCCTCAACCTTCCCAGCGCACCCTCTCTCTCTCTCTCTCTCTCTCTCTCTCTCTCTCTCTCTCTCTCTCTCTCTCTCTCCCACACGTCTTCCACTGGCACGAGGCGTCACTGAGGATTTATGAGGACAGACTTCCAGGCGTTCAAACTAAATCCTCTTTGAAACATATACGAAAAGACGTCCCTATCTGTCATATTCTCTCTCTCTCTCTCTCTCTCTCTCTCTCTCTCTCTCTCTCTCTCTCTCTCTTTGTGACGAGAGAGAGAGAGAGAGAGAGAGAGAGAGAGAGAGAGAGAGAGAGAGAGAGAGAGAGAGAGAGTCAGGAAGTTTGATTGATGTTTTAATATGTATTCAATAAAGTCTTCAAAGTCTGTTCTTCTGAGAAAAGCTATAATGATTAAAGAAATAATATAATAAATGTTGCTGCTGCTGCTACTACTACTACTACTACTATTACTACTACTACTACGACTACTAACAATAATCATAGTAGAAGTGGCAGCGATAACAGCACTAGCAACGGGAGGAGGGAGAAGGAGAAGGAGGAAGAGGAAGAGGAAGAGGAGGAGGAGGAGGAGGAGGAGGAGGAGGAGGACAACTATCATCTACATTCATACCAAAGGAAATGTTTACTATAGTTGAAGTAGATGCGGGATTTTACTCAAAGAATTTTCGAAGAAGTCCGCGTTAAACAAGACATTTTTTTCCTACTTTACACACACACACACACACACACACACACACACACACACACACACACACACACACACACACACACATCTTGAGTGCCAACGCAGTGGTGCAATCAAAGGCCTTTCTTTCCATCAACACGGCACCATTAGCAGACTCTTCAATCTCTCACATTCACGGCAATGTTGAATCCTACTTTCTCCTGCCGTTATTTTCATTGTTCTCTTGAATGAACCGCCACCATGCACCCCCCACTGTGAGGCCTCACTGCACAAAGCTTTCTACTTACTCGTAACCTGCCAACCGTTTACTTATACGAGTGTAACCAGTACATTCTCTCTTTCATCTCTTTGTTCTGCAAGAATATGGAACACTCAACGTTCCTTCTCCTTTCCCTTTCTTACGAATTGAACTCTCATCAAAAAGGAGTGCTGATATCGAGACAGTTTTCGATTTTAAATGGCATTTTCTTTTCCTCATTTGTATATTTCTAGGATTAAATATTGAGCAACCATTTTTCCTTTAGTCACGTGTATCCATTGGTGAATATCCTGAACAATTAAAATGAAAAGTGACGTGGATGCTAAAACTTACAAATCCTCCAACGACCAACAGATTAAAAAGATTAAGATACACACAATAAGTTTCCTGAATCTCCGCGAATTTCATAACCGTTTTTATCCTCTGTGCTTATTTTTTTTTTTTTTTTTTGCAATTCAAGGCCATCAATCTAATTTTCAATCAATAAACACCTTACATTCTTAGTCTCTGGTTCTATTCCTCGCTTAAACCTAACTGTTCAAGGCTATTAATTAAGTTGAAGGTGTTAATCGGCCCTCAATAGTAAACCATACAAAGTTATGTAGTGCAAATGGTATACGAACACCCCCAAACTAGACATATTGCAGGGTGGAACACTAAATATAGACATGATTAAACAGAATTCCCCGTTCATGCATCACTCTGATAGGAGAATAAAGAAACCGAAACACCTTCAGGGAACAGACCCGTGCTCATCTTGATAGCGGCAGCCCACCACTTTGCACAACATCTTTCTTGCCGCGCCCTTGCTCTTATCTTTCTTCACTCCTTAATACCTCAGCCTAACTGATTAGCCGCTGGCAAGCCATAGGGAAGTGCAGCGTTCGTCGCCCGGTACATGTATCCTACGAAAAGAGCAAAACAACAGCTATGGAGCAAAACAAAACCATTTACTGGACTCCCGCTGCCTGGTGGGTGGTGATGGGTGGTGACTTGTGATAGTGGCGCCGTGATGGACGAGCCCATAGGCAGGAGAGGTCAACACCGCGTGACGGATGCTGTGTTTGCTGAAGGCATTAACCCGTAAGTAAAGGCTTGATGCGGTTAACGCCCCGGGCCGTGTCTGCATCAGGACTATTGGGACCACGCCTCAATGGCCACCATGACGTCCAGCCGCAGCACGCCCGCAGGCTGCCCCGCGAGGAGCTGAGGGCGGAAGACCAATTATCCCGACCATTACTGTTACGAGACACATACATCTTACCCTATGGCGGGGATTGTCGTGCCACGAGGCCATGTAACTCAGATACCAAAGCCCAAATTGCGCCATACATCCCCGTCTGGGCCTGAAGTATAGGGGTGCTGGGGCCGTGCTGAGCTGCTGCTGATGAATAAGCAACATCTTGCTCTAACCCGCCCTTGAACCTGACGCACCAAAACATACTATTAAGGCCATAATGTGCCGTCAAATTGTTGGTACTTATGAAGATATATCAAATAGTGGTCACGTTACCCATATCGAACAGTTTGTACAACCACAGCGTTGATTTTTAACGCAAAGAAATACGCTTTTCTTACAGGTTATCGCAATTCTGTCCATGTTGTCACTACAACTTTGTTTTAATCTTTGTTTTTTCAATAATGGTCCTAACGAAGATAATGATGTAACTACGCATCAAAATTTGTGTTCGTAGATGGAGAAATAAACATCTACTTGTGTTTATCCTTGTACTGCACCGCCAAAAGGTGATATTACTGAAGCTTAAAACAATGCAACATGATGTAAGCGCCACAAACTCTTTCTTTCTACTTAAATATTTTACATTTACAGCAATAGGTATAAGTCTCATAAAATAACTCGACATTATATCTACTATCATTTACATATCAATTATAATTTTGTTAATGAACACATAAGAATGAGAAACAGTAAAGCATAATGAAACGAATCAATTAGGTGAATTCATACATAAATATGCTACTTAATCGAAAAGGCCATGTAAATATGTGAAAAATACATACATACTTATACCCCACAAGTCTCCTCATCATCAACTATATAAGTAAGAAGATAAAGATAAATTAGTGATACGAAATGTTAATAATCAAAATCTATTCAATAAACATACAACTTAGTAAATCAGCCAATCAATAAGTAATCAATAAGTAATGAAATGCAACCAATCAATAAGGAAATCAGTTAATGTATCAATCAAGCAAAAACCAACAAAACAATCAGGCAATTAAACAAAAAAAAAAAAAATCAATCATCTAATTAGCCAGTCAATAAATCAACAAATAAGTCAATAAAACAACACAATCGGTTAATTTCAGGAACCATTTAATCTATACTTAACTTCCTATCACATCTTTTTGTAGACCTCCTCTCGGTTTGAATTTAAAGACCTAACTTAATCAAACCTAATAAATCATCTCACTCACATTTATTTTAGTATCATAACTTTTGCAGACCAGCTAACGTATTAAGCCTAGAGACGTGAAAACACCAACTTATTATCTATCAATGTTTTATCTATTATTTTCACGACGAGAGAAAGTAAACTGTTTGTAAATCTTTCATGTCAATCAAAACACTTATTTTCGGCATGTTTTTTTTTTTTTCTTCTTCGTCATAAGAAATTATACTCGCGCCCTACTGAAGATGTCACACACACACACACACACACACACACACACACACACACACACACACACACACACACACACACAAAAGATCCACCTACCTCTTTATTTCTTTATTCATTTTTATATTTCACTTATTTTCTTTTTAACTTGTCCTCTCTCTCTCTCTCTCTCTCTCTCTCTCTCTCTCTCTCTCTCTCTCTCTCTCTCTCTCTCTCTCTCTCTCTCTCTCTCTCTCTCTCTCATTCGTGAACATCAAAGATCAATAGTGATTTTCAGTAAGATTTATTTTTTTTCTGCTTTCATGTGACTTCCTTTCATGTATCCTCACTTGACCTCTCTCTCTCTCTCTCTCTCTCTCTCTCTCTCTCTCTCTCTCTCTCTCTCTCTCTCTCTCTCTCTCTCTCTCTCGAACCCGTTGTTTACGTTTTCCTTCACTACTATCCTCCTCCGCCATGAATCATATATCACGTTTTAAGATCGTCAGTAGACCAGAGAACCTTAGATTGAGGGAAAGCGGTGCACAATGTAGAAAAGAGAGAGAGAGAGAGAGAGAGAGAGAGAGAGAGAGAGAGAGAGAGAGAGAGAGAGAAGGGAAAGCGGCTACTTGACATCGTACGGTGGATCTCACAAAAATTTCAGTTCCTAATGTCTATATACGTCAAGAAATACAGACATAGTTGAGTTTTAACCTTTTACTGTTATAGTCGTTCTTTCTTACCATTTAGAGCGTTGTAGTAATTGTTGATATGAAGACAAAGATATAAAGAAAACTACTTTTGTCTTTCATAAGTACAAATACAGGTATCCAGTATTTTTCGTTGATTAATTAAAGAAAATGATTTACCTGTAAGACAGAAGATAAGTAAGAAATTACCATTTAAGTCAACGTGAATTTAAAACATCAATCGTATTTTCACCTCCGTTATTTGTTATCTTTCACTACCTACATGTATTTTTCTTCTCATCATTTTTTTTTTCAATGGTACAGAATAAAGTCCTCTCATAGAATCCCACCAATCCTTCCCTCGACCCGTCCTTCCCCCACCCTCCTATTCTCCTCACCGCCATCAGCATGAAGACTGATGTATGAAATTCTAAGTATATGTAAAACGTATACAATTCCCCAGGGCACTTGTATATTCGTATCCATAATCTAGCGGCGACGTGTACAAAAGAAAAACGTATGTGGAACAGAGATCGATACATAGATAGTTGACAGGTAGAACAGAACAGGTAGACAGACAATGGTAGAAAGTCAAATAGGCAGTTAGACAGGTTTAAACACACACACACACACACACACACACACACACACACACACACACACACACACACACACACACACACACACACACACACGAAATCAAATAACAGAAAAAACCAGGACTCAAAAGTGTGAGAATGACATACTATTCCCGAGACACACATATAGACAGACAGACAGACAGCAGGAACGAGACAGACACACAGACGCACGGATAAAGAGAAGGGCGACATTTTTCAAGTTTTCCTCACTCGGTCCGAAAGCTGAGGGAAGAAAAATAAGATTGCCAATAAAACGCAAAGAAAATCCCTGGAGGAGAAATGGGCCACTCTACGAGATCCCTAAAGTTATGGAAGTAATGGAACCAATGGAACCGAACCACTTTTTCCACACACTCTATCCTTGACTCCTTCGTCCCTAGTCGGATAAGGGAGGGAGGGAGGGAGAGACGAGACGAGACGGAGTGGGAAAACAATATAGGGAACACAGTGAGAGGCAGGAGCTAGAGAAAAAGATCAGACGAGTATCAAAGAAAGTGTATCAGAGGGTGCCACACATCATGTAAAGGGTGCATTGGGTATTCCTCTTTTGTGTCTCTTTGATGTACCCGCCCTGTGTATGAACAGTGGCGAAGTCCAACTAAAACTGAGTATCTTGGGATTTTCAAGCACCTACAAAATATTTTTACAGCGTCTCACCGGGTTTCGGTGAGAAGACTGAAGGGTATTGACAGTAACTCGCCCATTCACCCCAACACTGATTCCCTGAAGTATCCCTCGTTCGCTATTCCCAGGGAAGGGTAACATGTACGTGAGCCAAGGTACAAACTAGTGCGGCACTGCTGTTCCCTCCTTCACGATGCGCTCACAGTCTAATCCAATACACTGCCGCGTCGCCTGGAGATTCCTCAATTATACAATTTCACGTTCCGGAACGGCAAGCCATGATCTCCCTAGATTGTCTGAGATGGGAGTCTGACTCCTCATTAGTTAATTACACACACACACACACACACACACGAGCATGTTCGTTTAGGAGGGAGAGAGAGAGAGAGAGAGAGAGAGAGAGAGAGAGAGAGAGAGAGAGAGAGAGAGAGAGAGAGAGAGAGAGAGAGAGAGAGAGAGAGAGTGTGTGTGTGTGTGTGTGTGTTTCACTGTTTGTTTGATCTGCTGCAGTCTCTGACGAGACAGCCAGACGTTACCCTACGGAACGACCTCAGAGCTCATTATTTCCGATCTTCGGATAGGCCTGAGACCAGGCACACACCACACACCAGGATAACAAGGTCACAACTCCTCGATTTACATCCCGTACCTACTCACTGCTAGGTGAACAGGGGCTACACGTGAAAGAAGACACACCCAAATATCTCCACCCGGCCGGGGAATCGAACCCCGGTCCTGTGGCTTGTGAAGCCAGCGCTCTAACCACTGAGCTACCGGGTGTGTGCGTAATTCACCTAGGTCGTCTGCTGGTCACCCAGCCAATCTTCCCCATTACGGAACGAGAGCTATGAGCTCATAGACCGATCTTCGGGCAGGACTGAGACCACACTCACACACCGTGTGTGTGTGTGTGTGTGTGTGTGTGTGTGAACAGGGCACTACGTGTGTGTGTGTGTGTGTGTGTGTATGTTTGCTAGCGCTTTCATATTATGTTCGTTTATGCAATGGATGTACGTAGGTACATGTAATCTCTACTGTGCAGGTCACGGCGTTCTACCTACTTACCCTCAGAACAAAACATTTTGTCTTTTCGTGGCCAGAGATGTCTCCTCATGTGTTGGTACATGTATGAATGTTGGTGCGGAATGACCTCAAATGAGGCTTTCATGTCAACGTATCCGTCTCTGGTGATGGAGTGCGAGGTCAAGTGTAAATAACTGCGACCTCCAAGCCTCCGTTCTGGATACTTTGTTCAAACATATGGATGAGTTTGTACAATGCAGTTCCCATTGGTAACGCTACACGATATGTTTGTAATACGCTTCACTTACATTTGCGTCAATTTCCCATGCTATCAGCATCGCCCTCACCACACACTGACCAAGCTGATCGTATTCCCAGGACATCTTCCCCTTCACTTCGAACACCTGGCGAACGTGACTCGCATCTCCACTAATAATGCATACACTCGCAGGGAAAAACTCGCATCACGACCTGAGAAAGGGAATTAAGGTTGCTGTCCGTCCGTGTCCGAGATATGCACGTGTGAGCTGCTGACGTAATGGGGAGAGAGTCTATATAGCGGCTGCATGCATATCCATACCGCGTCCTTGATGTGATCCCAGGCGACGACGGGACGATGGCGATCCGCTACAGTGTTTCATCGTCTTATCTGTGCCATAATACTTCCCAACCAATGCACGGTGTCTGTCTTTTTTTTTCTTGTTTTTTTTTTATCTCTCTACTCATACAAACATACATGAAGACGAGTACTGCTCTGGGAATACATTATATACGCAGGTGTCTCGCGCGTCTCTGTATGCCGCAAGTGTCCATGGCTCATGTATGGAGGGACACCACCCACTAACTAATACTAAACAGGTTAATGTCAAAAGGTTATTCGTCTCACTAACCTTCCCATCTCTCGTCCTCCTACCAACATTCCTTCACGACACGTCAAATTTTCACGTTTAGCTGCATGTAATATTGTTTTTTTCTTGTTTTATTAAATATTGTTGTTTTCATGATTGTGGCTCTTGTGAATTTGCTACATAGAGTAAATGTCACTTTTACTCCTACATCTCCTCCTCCTCCTCCTCCTCCTCCTCCTCCTCCTCCTCTTCTTCTTCTTCACTGTAATGATGTAATGCCTGTCAAGATTTCTGTCCACATAACTAACTTTCTGTACTAAATTTGTATCATCAGTCCCTTACGAGAAATTATGCAACAGTCTCTCTCTCTCTCTCTCTCTCTCTCTCTCTCTCTCTCTCTCTCTCTCTCTCTCTCTCTCTCTCTCTCTCTCTCTCTCTCTTGCAGCTTTAAAAATACGACAGAGAAAAATCATATCGGCTGAGAAATTGAATGTAAATTGGATTGGCATTTCACAAATCCCTAATTTTCCTTCACAAAGCTGCACTTTTCAGGGATTTCCTTCCATTTCAAACACTGATAGTAAATGGATGCATACATATGAGAATATACAGCTACCTACATACATGCACATGAACATACATGCATACATACACATACACTGACAATAGAAAGATAAATACTGAGAGAGAGAGAGAGAGAGAGAGAGAGAGAGAGAGAGAGAGAGAGAGAGAGAGAGAGAGAGAGAGAGAGAGAGAGAGAGAGAGAGAGAGAGAGAGAGAGAGAGAGAGAGAGAGAGAGAGATCAAATAATACAAGAAATAAAGGCGAAAAAAGATAAAATAATAGATTCCACTTTCTCTCCATTAACTTCCTCAGTCACATTCTCAGCAGCAACCCTCCTCCTCCTCCTCCTCCTCCTCCTCCTCCTCCTCCTCCTCCTCCTCCTCCTCCTCCTCCTCCTCCTCCCGCCCCTCTTCCCTGCTTCACCTCCATTTACTCTGAAGGAGAGGACGCAGTGCATTATTATTTTTCCCACAGCAAGAGAAAGGCGGGCGGACAGAAAGAGTGGGAGGGAGAGATTGAGTTGCGAAAGGAAAACTGCATGAGAGAGAGAGAGAGAGAGAGAGAGAGAGAGAGAGAGAGAGAGAGAGAGAGAGAGAGAGAGAGAGAGAGAGAGAGAGAGAGAGAGAGAGAGAGTCCGTGTGTGTGTGTGTGTGTGTGTGTGTGTGTGTGTGTGTGTGTGTGTGTGTGTGTGTGTGTGTGTGTGTGTGTGTGTGTGTGTGTGTGTGTGTGTGTGTGTGTGTGTGTGTGTGTGTGTGTGTGTGTGTGTGTGTGTGTGTGTGTGTGTGTGTGTGTGTGTGTGTGTGTGTGTGCAACTACCTTTCATCCCCACATACTCCTCTTCCGCCTCACCACTCCCGCTCTCGTGTTCTGCATTAGCGTCACAATACAGCTGTCACTCCACACTACTCCAAGCCACAGACCCAAAAGCAATGTTGCATCACCACCTCCTTGCTTCCCTCAACTATTTAGCCGCACACCCGCCCATCCCTCCCTTTCTCCTCTTCTTCCACCTGCCTTACCACTCCACTTCGCCCTTCACCAATAATACACCCTTTCCTTCCTCCGCCCTCACTTGTCACAGAGCATTCCCTCTAATCCGGCGGTGCTCTAATAGTAAGTCGCTCCTTCAATTATTGCTGACGACACGGTGGGGATAAAATACTTGGTAGTGTTAAGTGCTGAGATTCTGGCTTAAATTTATGGTTACTAATGCATTTACCGATTACTGATGATATGTGTGATGTACAAGACCACAGTGTTAGTTGTAAAAATGTAACATTCACGCTAAATCACTGGTGTTCTAGAATTAACAGAGACATTTGATGATGGTAGTGTGAGTAAAATAAATCCATGTATTTTTGTAGAATATAACCAAATGAAGCTTAGGAAATACTTTAAAAACAAACACTGAACACTGCTTACAAAATAAGATAAAATACACAATGACTGAATAGTGTATGGAATCGAGACATTTTGGTGTAAATCTAAGCTTCATGACTCTGATCACCAACCACAATATAGAGGACAGAACACAAGTTCATTCAAACAGTGCAGGGAATCCAGATGTCTTCCTGTACACCTAAACACATAACATTCAAGAGTGACTGAGGCATTCTCTTCTCACTGATGATAATAATTGAATAATATACAACAACATGTCAACAGAGCAGGAAATCCAGGTATTTTCCTACACGACTAAGCACATAACCTTCATGAGCCACTAACTCGCTGTCACGACACGTCCCGAGCTCCTGTGTGCATTTAGGCTCACTCAATGAGGCTGAATAAATATTGACATGAGCCACCAGCGTCACGGCGATGCGGCAGCAGGAGGCGGAACAGTTCGTGCGGGTCCACGCCAGGCAGTCCCCGGTCAGGTCAGGTCGGAGGGTCCGGCTGCTTGACCCTCTTACTGTGCCCCAAGTCACCATGTACAGAGAGACAAATGATGGATAGTTGATAGACTAACACATTATCTACAAGTATGGTGACCTGATCAATTGATAAAGGCAAGTTAGGGATATTACTTTGGTGTCAGAGCTTCTTTAGTGTACCTCAAGGCAAATGAGAGAGTTGCGATAGGAAAATGCAATATCAATGACTGAAATAATCAAAATACCGTTCAATAAATAAAACAAGGGGATAATATTATACGTATTAACGTGAAGCTCTCTTTGTTGCTGAAACCTCCATGTACAGAGCGACAAATGATACATAAGCGACGGAAAACTGCAATATTCATACGCGGAATGGATTACAATACTGTGGTAAATTGAACAAAGATGTCAAAGGGAAGAACATTGTATTAATATCATACCCAACGTTAAGCCGGGGGAACAAATGATAAATAAGTGACAAAGAGAAACAATGATTATACGTGGGAAGGATTACAATACGTTAATAAATTAGTGAGGAAGACAAGGCAAGAATATTATATTGACGTGAAATTTTCCTCATTATACGTGCATTTAAGGACCGCCAAACGATAGACAGGAGATAAAAACACGACACTTCAATGTGGGATAGTTTACAATACCACAGAAATTTAAAATGAAAAAAAATGTGACAAGGTATAAGAATAGTGGATAGTGTACGTGAGGCCTCCATTTAGGGAAAGTCAAACTACAGACACAGGATTAGAAAAGAAAAGGGAACGTTTCTATGTGGGACAGTTTATAATACCCAAATAAAATAATAAAGACAAGATATAAGAATACTGCATTGACACCATAGTCTTTTATTACACATGAAGCCTCCATTTAGGGAACACCAAGCGATAGACAGCGATAACAAGAAAGGCTTTCACGCGGGACAGATAACGGTGCCTCACTGAATGAATAAAGAATCAAGAGGTATAAGAAAAAGTTTATTGGCATCAGATCCTCTTTATTGTCCTGAAACCTCCGTGTAGGGAACGAGGTATGATAGAAAGAAGATTAAAGAAAATGCAAAAACCTTTACGCAATATAATCTTAGAATGCTTCGTTGTATGCAGCGAGTTACCATACAAGAAAATATAGGAAGATTTTAAAAGTTTTCCATCTGTCTCTACCTTGGTATAATATCAACAATAACGTAAAAATAAATATAAACAACAATTCTTCATCTTTCTAACATATGGATAGGTGTAAGACTGTGAATAAAGATTGTCTGTATCTCTCATAAACAAAAACAATAGTTGAACAGAATTATCAACTATATTCTTCTATGCATCAGTGGATATATTCTAACAAATCTTACGTTCATTTCTGTGCCAATACGTGAGAAAAATAGAGAACAGGGTCAGGGACATGAGAGTTGGCACGAGAGCTTGTGTAATACCAACATGTGGTCCCTAAATCATATCATGTAATACCTGTCTTACTATTTGCAACATCTCAGTCACTAACTATCTGACCTGGTGTGATTGATTGCCTAATTCGTACTTTAACACTGATTTGTTTTCGACATATAAATTTTCCTTTTCCAACTGAAAGGAGACAAAGAAATAAGTATGTTTCTCTCTCTATTTATCTACCTACCTATCTATCTATCTATCTATCTATCTATCTATCTATCTATCTATCTATCTATCTATTTATCCATCTATTTAGACAGCATCAACAGCATTGTGAAGTCACCAGGCGAACATTTCTTCGTCCTACACATCGTCACCTTCCCACCACTCTCTTCTCGCCTGTGTACATCCAGCTGAGCCGCGCTGGGACACACGCACACTGGAACAAAGCACATCAACAGCAGGCACTTACCGCACTCCGATGAGATACAATGAGGCTCGTGGACGCAGCAGGAAAACATGTCAGGTAACGAAGTGAAAGCTCAATATACCAACCCTCACCACACCTGGCGCCGCCCATCACCGCGTGCCTTCAGCCCATTAGGTTCCCAACGACGCAAGATACCATCAATCCATTAAAAAGTATTACGGCACATTTATCAACGGTGCATTTGAATTATTGCGACGTAAAACTGGTTAAGGTATCAGAGTCACAACGCGAGAGAGCTTGCCGACCCCTTATCGCGGCGGAAAGAGAGGGAGGATCCTTAATGGGGTAAGGCACTCAGGTGGACACTGCTGCTATGCCACGAGCCAGCCAAGAGGGGTCGTCCTAGCCCTGCTATGTAGTCTTTACCAAACCAGCACGGAAGGGTCTAAGGGGCTTTTAACATATTTAGGTATGTATACATATTCCTACTGTGTGGAACATTACCATCTTCTGGTGTATAACTCATATAATCCTTCTCTTCCATGGTCTTTACTCAGCCAGCATGCGGGTACGGAAGAGCTGTCCAAGGAGCTTTCAACGTATTTACATGTTCACATTGCTATTTTCTGAGCTACCTATCGTATGGAGTAGGAATAACGTGGGCTGCAGTGCTAAAGTCTATCATAATATCCTCCTCTCCTTCTTCGCAGTCCTCTTTAGTCTTTACTCAGCCACCAAACAACTACGGATAGATAATCTGAGGAGTTAACATACTTAGCTGAACATATTGTCATCTACCGGGTGGTGTATTATAAAGTTGAGCTGTTGTCTAACTTATAAACTCACACCTCCTTAGTCTTTAGTCATCTAGCACACAATATAGATTAACCTTTTAAGAAATATATATCTATGGTATTTAAAGTATTGATTTTATTTTAATGTACCTAAGCACAAACATTCTTACGTACCAGTAGAAGTTTAAGTTGAACTGTAATAAATTCAGAATTATCAGCATTGGACGAGACAGGTTTCCTTTTGTTTAATATCATTGCAAGTCGTCTACGATCACAGCTTATCACATAACTGAGTGATTTATTTTCTTTCTCTTTTCCTTCTTCTATTACATGGCAAAATTCAAATATATTTACAAGGCACTGAAAACCAATACATCTTTCTGACGGCACAAAAACAACTAGATCTATTACACCAAAAGAAAAAAAAAAGGAAAGATACAAAATGCAAACACAGATACAAATCACAAACATGAGAGAGAAGGTACTCACACACACACACACACACACACACACACACACACACACACACACACACACACATACCGTGATAGTGCAAGACAAAAGAGAGGGGTAGAGATAAGGCAGGAATGCAAGGGAACAGTGAAGGGGCCAGAGAGCCACCGGGAAATCTAGGCGTTGCGAGGGATGCAGGGAATGGGGAGAGGGTACAGAGGGGAGGGAGAGATGGGAGACAGAGAGAGGGGGAGGAGCGGATGGGACGTTAAGGAATGGAGAATGGAGAGAGAGAGTAAAGGAAGGGATGCAGAGACGAACCGGGGTGAGGAGTGTGTGTGTGTGTGTGTGTGTGTGTGTGTGTGTGTGTGTGTGTGTGTGTGTGTGTGTGTGTGTGTGTGTGTGTGTGTGTGTGTGTGTGTGTGTGTGTGTGTGTGTGTGTGTGTGTGTGTGTGTGTGTGTGCTGTTCCTCCCAGGGCACTCATAAGCTTCAGTATCCCAGGTCAGACTCGTGATAGAGTGAGGGAGAGCTGGACTAAGATCATATATCCACTCGTAACTTTGAAATGAAAGATAGAAGAAGCTTTGGATGATCGATTGGTCTCATAGTTTTGGCTGATTTGTGAGGATGAAATATATTTATAGGTTTTGCAAAGATATGTGCAGAGTTTTGATGATTGACTGGTTGATTGCAAAAAAAATCGTAATAGTGAATATGAATAAGAATAGAAGAAAAAAACAAGAAGAAGAAGAAGAAGAAGAAAAAGAAGAAGAAGAAGAAGAAGAAGAAGAAGAGGAGGAGGAGGAGGAGGAGAAGAAGAAGAAGAAGAAGAAGAAGAAGAAGAAGAAGAAGAAGAAGAAGAAGAAGAAGAAGAAGAAGAAGAAGAAGAAGAAGAAGAAGAAGAAGAAGAAGAAGAAAAAGAACTTGAAGAACAAGAACTAAAAGAACAAAAACAAAAGAGAAATTAGAAAACAACAACAACAACAACAACAGCAACAACAAAAACAGGAGATGGAAAGAAAACAAAAATGGAAGTTATACGACGTATCAGAGAGAGAGAGAGAGAGAGAGAGAGAGAGAGAGAGAGAGAGAGAGAGAGAGAGAGAGAGAGAGAGAGAGAGAGAGAGAGAGTAATATCTCTACGTAATTTGAATAACGGTTTAATATCGCTGTTTTTTTTCCAGCTTTGTTATTTGTAAAGTGTTTTATTGTTTTATTGTTTTGCTGGATGATCTCCTTTAATTGCTCATATCACTGCCTTATTATGGTACGTTTGTCATTTACATTGTCTTATATGAAAGTCCTTCCCTGTTGATTTGTATCCGCTGACTCACTCATTCGTTTGTCTTTTTAGTTGATGGAATGGAGTTTCAGAATCGTGTCTACCAAAATCTACATCAACTTAAAAGGGGCACAGAAACAAATGCAGGTGACAAAAGAGAAGGATCTACAAATTATACATCTGTCAATCATATCTCAAGTACTCTGTCCTTATGGAACTCACAATATGTATTTTTCATGTAAAAGTGATAACTGGTCAAGGGCAACATAAAGCGAGAAAAAAAAAAAAAACACTTAGTTGCCAGTCCCTTGTTGATCAGAGAGTGTTAATCAAAAGAAAAGGATAAATGTTTTGAAACCTCACTCTTATATAAAGTTAAATCATAGGAAGTTGGAGATATAGAAGCAGGAAGGGAGGTGTCTACTACCTCATCCAATACAATTAATTTAGTTCACATACCAATTTCCACTCCACCTAAGAACAGAAAAATCACTTGGCGGCAGTTATATATACAATCACTTCGATATAATGGAAATAAATCAGAGAATATATCTTACAACAAAAATGCATTGAGTGATGAAGCTTCCTTATCCAACACAGAGACATTCCTTGCGATTTGTTATGGTCTTTTTTAATTACTAATCATCCTGAAGTGTTTTTCTTGCCTCACTATCATCTCTGAGTAAATGCTAACTAAAAACTGCTATACCTGTTACTTTAATTCGCCTCTTTTATCTACCTACCATCGATGCTTAAGATCTCGTTGATAATAGTGTTACGCAGTGAAAGGGTTAAACTTAAGGAAGAAAAAAATATGGAGTGAGAGACGGAAGGCATACAAAAAGGAAAGGGTTAGTCACAGGGGTAAAACAGAACACAAAACACAGCCACCCACTATTTCTCCCCCGTAACGCGCTGCCACTATAAATATTCATAAATAACGAGGCACAACAACATAAACCTTTGCAGAGGAGCGTCAACAAAGGAACCCCGTGCGTGTTGTGATGTAACCGTCCAGATAACATACACAGTTGAAGGCTGTGAGGGACCACCTGCCCTTGTCTTCTGCACTGTACTCTTACTCTTCACATTGTAAAACGACTTGAGATGTTCCTAGAATCTGTAGTGTCACTGTCTTTTAGGTTTATAGGGAGATAATGTCATACCGATTTCTTATCCCGTCAAATTGAAATGTATTGCGAGAGAAACAGAGAAAACTGTAAACGTTAACTTGTCTACTTCACTGTACTGTGTGAAAAGGTGGCACATCGGCAAAAAAAAATATGTAGGAAAAACTCGCTAAACTACAGTTCACTCAGGTCCCCTCTTCCGAGCAAAAAAAAAAATTATAAAAAGCTACAAACTTGCCAAATGGGAAGGCTAATTTATATATTTCCGGAAAATGTCATCATGTTCCCCTCTCGAGACAGTTTAAGTCATCGGAAAGGGTAAAGGAAATATGAGAATGCTTCTCTCCTGTTGTTTTCTATTTCACTAACTGAAAAAAAAAGATAAGGCTGAATTTATATCTTATTTGAAGTAAAGATAAATAAATAAGAGAATACCAGTGTTTCAATTCAGCCAACTTAGATACCCAAATTAGAGACATGAAGGCTTAACAGAAACAGGATACCTTCTCTGAAAGCGAGAAAAATAACTCACAGTACAGCCACAGCTTTCTTGCGGCCACTGTACTGTAGTTACGTCAGGACTATGAGATGACGCATGTACTTCCTTCTCGCTACATGAACGCCATAAATGAAGTCACAGTTCATCCGACGTAACAAATCTGGTCAATATATTCTGTCTGGTTGTGACGTGTGTGTGTGTGTGTGTGTGTGTGTGTGTGTGTGTGTGTGTGTGTGTGTGTGTGTGTGTGTGTGTGTGTGTGTGTGTGTGTGTGTGTGTGTGTGTGTGTGTGTGTGTGTGTGTGTGTGTCTAAGGTGGAAGGAAAGCGGATAGTTCAGGTAGGGATGGTTGAGGTGTGTGCCACGTGCCAGCCAGGTGAGGACAAGGTTGGAACGTAATTTAGGTCAGGTAATATATTAGTGGTATAGGGTTCGGCACTTTGTCAGGCGGGCGGGGTTCCTTCTTCCCCAGCGAGAGGCACCACGCACAAAAACCACCACGGTCTATACTGCCACAGATGAAATTCTTGTTACTTTTTTCTCCTTTCTCTCCCTTTCTTCCTAGCTCGTAACTCAGAAGGGGACAGAGAGAGAGAGAGAGAGAGAGAGAGAGAGAGAGAGAGAGAGAGAGAGAGAGAGAGAGAGAGAGAGAGAGAGAGAGAGAGAGAGAGAGAGAGAGAGAGAGAGAGAGAGAGGAAACATTTTGCTTTGATTTATGTTTTCCATTCTGAAAAACAAATTGAATGTGATATGAAGTCAGATTGGAGCACAAGATGGGCACCGAGCCAGCACCGGGACTGGGCGCCGACACACTACATTTTATTCCTTACACCAGGCACACCTTTTTACTTTTCTATGGAAATTTCTATTACGAAACCTAATATTTAAGAAGAAAGAAAATATCCTTATAAAGACAAGAACATCAGAAACTCCTATATTACCTTATTATATTCCGTTACTTTATAAAATACTCGTCTAAAAAACAGTGGAGAGCAATTTTCCCTTAATAAAGCAATGACTTTTTATTTATTCCATTTTCATGTACTTGGTTGGCCTCCACAAGTACAAAAGAAAAAAAATATGAAGATTTTTCCTCTCGCAGTCCCAAGGTGAATATATAAAAAGCGTATTTGGTTTCTGATTCCTATATTAAGTTATAGAAGAGAAAAAGTTATCTGGGTATTTTACAGAGGTGTAGAATATGAATTTGTTTAACACAAGATGATTTCATGTTATATTAACCCTTTTGACTGCTAAGGGAAAAATTACCTGTCTTATTTTATTTTAAGTAGCTAAAAGCGACTTCATCATGTAAAATAAATAGATAAATAAATAAATTGATACTCCTATTTTAATGAATAGATAAAAGTAGATAAATTAGAATCTATAATAAAGAAGCCAGTACACACACACACAAAAAAAAATAAGAGATACACCTAATATACTAAACTATTCTATTTTCCTAGCACTGCCAGTAGCGTCCATGAAATTCATATTATCGCCTTACACCAAACCATTTCATCAATATCCACCAGAAAAGAAAAGAAAAGAAAAAAAAAACAGATTCAAGCAACCTTTCATCTTGCAATCACCTCCTACACGAATCCCACACCCCTCAACATGGAAAAAAAGAAACATAACTAGAAGCAGACCATAACTTTCACGACGCCACACCTGCTTCATACACCTCAGGCACTGGAGAGCATCACAGGAGAGGTGTTACAAGGGCGGTATTACAAACCCTAGTGCAGAATAGACCCAGGCGCATGGCAAGGACGCAGCACAGCGCAGAAGGCCTGTTACAAGTGACTGAGAGGATGGCACCAACTGAATTATCACACGTCAAGATAATAATTTGTCGAGGTGCTTCTGAAGGAGAGAAAGACGAGGAGCAGGAAGAAACAAGGAAAAAAGAGAAAAAAGAAAAATAGTAAAAAGAAAGTGACAAAAGAGAAAACCAGAACTATTGAGAAATCACGAATTGAGCAACATGAAACCCTATTATCCTTTGGAGGAGGAGGAGGAGGAGGAGGAGGAGGAGGAGGAGGAGAGAGAGAGAGAGAGAGAGAGAGAGAGAGAGAGAGAGAGAGAGAGAGAGAGAGAGAGAGAGAGAGAGAGAGAGAGAGAGAGAGAGAGAGAGAGAGAGAGAGAGAGAGAGAAGGCAGTGGAGGGAAGAGGGAGAGCGATGAAAACAAAGACAGGGAGGTATGGGCGTCATAAATTAGAGCACAGGAGTACGTATAGATATGGAGTGGTCACGGTGATTCACATGGAGTCCATTACTCTTAGCGGCAGGAGGATATGAAAGAGGAAGAGGACAAAGAAGGGAAAAAAAAATGAACCAGGGAAGACAAAGAGAGCGGGAAGGGGCAAGTGTGTACCGGAAAGGAGAGCACACGTGTAAGTTGGACGCAGTGCTCATTTAGTCACGAGTGAGGACTTCATTACCCTGGGCGGGGCGGCACACCAGGCAGCCCTGGCGCGCACCGCAACGCACGCCCACTGACAGATGGCCGCGCCGCGAGAAAGTCAGCTGAAAAATATTTCATGAGTGACTCACAAGTAAGAAACGGACCCTGGATGAACGGAAGAAACACTGCGGGGAAAAGAGCATTAAATGATGATAAAATGACATTCATTATGTTGTTAAAAGGCTCATTACAGTGAGCTACATGCAGGCAAGAGCCTGCAGATCCCATAAGTGTCAAGATTCATCGTGGATAGCAAGGTGGCACTTATGGTGGAATGCGGCGCCTTAGCGGCCAGCGCGGCAGCGTCCCCGTGTGGCCTTCCGGCCTTCCATGCACGCTGCAAAGCCTGCGGCGGGGAGCAAGTGTTCCTGCGCTGCGGCGCTACGAGGGCGACCACTGGTTGAGGCAGCGGCAGACAGGTGTTGTGAAAGGCTGTGTCCGCCCTGCTGCTGCTGCTGCTGCTGCTGCTGCTGCTGCTTGGCTATGAAATGAGGACCCATTAGGAGCAAGGCCCAATCTCATGTAACTATTAGTTATGCTCCCATTCACGGTCAGGATATTAATTGTAAAGCTTAAAGCAGTGTAGCCATTAATATAGCACATATTTAAGTACAGATGTAAGACTGACCTCTAAAGGTGGAACGCGCAAGTGAAATAAGATGTGTTAGAATCTCGGTGTCTCCACGGCAGCATGTGGCCATTATACGAAGCACCATCAAGTGTGAGCGCTGAGAACGCAGCCATCAAGAGAACCGGCGTGCGATCATTCTTGCGCGCCAGCTGCTCGCCACCAGCTGCGTGAGACAGTGGGTAACACGACCCCCAGCGGTCTGGAGCCTTAGGACTGCTAGGTCAGGCTGAGTGACTTCAGGCAGGTCAGGAGGCACTAACCCAAACCCACGTCACTAGCAGGTCACAGAGTAGACTCTGTTGCCCTCGATACCATCTGCCTCGCTCGAGTAAACGATCTTTTTATGACCTCCTATCCCAGATATTTACTGATAAATGCTCTGCCGCCATCCAAATTATACTGCTCTTCGGGTCGGCGAGATTACCCAATATTTCAAGTTTTTGGCGAGGCTGCACACCGGAGCTCGGTCGAAGGTTACTGCCAAAGTCTCGTTCCTGCCAGGGCAGTTCGACGGCGAAGAAATATTACACCCATGGGTTATATAACGCGAACTATTACCCGTAGAGTCTTCGAGATCAAGTCTTTAAGGGACTTTTGCCATCTTATGAAGTTGTAACAAGAAGGACGAAGAGGGGATAAAATGACATCTATGATACAGGCGAGGGACAAGGACGCATAGCACAAGAGTGATAGCAACATCTATCACCACGATAGATGAGGAGGCATTACACTTCCAATCCACTCCTGCAGGATGGACATTTCACACTATTCTCATCGCATGAAAGAATCAGAAAAATGTTTTAAGTTGATTTCATAAATAATTATCAAGAAAACGCTATCTGTCATAAATACAAAAATAGATAATTAAGATTTCACATGTAAAATAGCATACGGCCAAATACGTTCCCCTAAATCAACTAATCAAGTACATGGAAGCTCGGCACTGACCTCAGCATTGCATCATGGGTCATATTTTATCGCCAGCGTAGCATACAGTGTTCTGCTCTACTTACCCTGCACCGCGCCTCCTTTAACACACACACGGAGCTCTTACCGCAATAGATTTACTGTACATTCTTATGCCTTTTATGTCCTTCCCGCAAGAGGCAATCACATATCTTCGCCCACTTAGTGCCAGGGTATAACGGAGAGCATTTCTGCCTGTGAACCCAATGAGCCAGATTAGCCAGGGTTCGTATCTTGTCGAGGGCGGGCAGCAGCAGGCACCCGGCCAACACAGCTGTTCATCCGCGCCCCCAAGCTTCAGCAGATAAAGAACAGCTAAGGAGTAACGCCTGGAAGTACCTAAAAAGCCTTCTGTCTATATTCAACGCTTGATAATTCCGCTATGAAATCTTCTCTCACCCAGAAACATAATATTATGTAAATCATATTGTGTAAAATAAGAATAATAATATTTTGGATTGTTCAACTAACGAAAACTCAACATTTTTGTTTTTAAGACTTAGAAGTTACAGTCTTAACTAATTGATATTGTGAGGGGGATAGTGCTGTTGGGTGGAATGTTAGAAGTTTACTTATGGGCAGCTAATGGTCAAGGGACGTGGAAGGTTGTGTGGTGGTGCTTCACGGAATAGTGGCTGAATTATTGATTGCAACACACTGCCAGGATACGAGGGATATATCGAGGCATGGCAGTCACGTGGTGTATGTCTTTGTTTCTTACTTCTCTTTAATAATCACACTACTCTTCACACGTGAGTATACATTCATACATAAGTCAAATTACATGGTGACATACATACATACATACTGTACATACATAACGATACAAAATTAAAACTGATGTGTGTACAGAATACAGGCAGACAGGGAGAGATGAATGTGTACACAACCAAATGAATAGATGAATGTACAAGGTGCTGTGTTCGTTAAAAAAATGAATGAGTGAGTAAATACAGAA
Organism: Portunus trituberculatus; assembly: GCF_017591435.1. Classification (NCBI taxonomy): domain Eukaryota; kingdom Metazoa; phylum Arthropoda; class Malacostraca; order Decapoda; family Portunidae; genus Portunus; species Portunus trituberculatus. The sequence goes on along the minus strand of NC_059269.1, from coordinate 6,699,185 downwards.
GTGAACTGATGAGTAATTAGATTATTATATTAAAAGACAGACATAAAGATAGATGAATAGATAAACAAACAGATAGATAGACATAGATAGATAGACGGACAGATATGCAAAAAGACAGAAAGATAGATACAGACATACATACAGCAATAATAAGATCGATAAATAAACTGACCGAAAAGTAAATAGATAAATACTAAGATGAAGAAATAATTAAATATAAAAATAAATAGACAAAATAGCAAGTTATACGTAATAATATAAAAACGAGAAAATACTGAAACGTGAAGCTGCTCGGTAAAAATGTAAAATTCATCCACGTCATAAAGAAATTCTCTAACTGAATTTCCGGCAATGTCTGAATTTCTGCCTCGATCAATTCTGCATCCCGAGGCGCATTTATTAGTCCGGCTGAGTGGTCAAAAGTTTGCTTCGTCTTAGTGCCTCTAATATAAAAATTAAGACAATGAAACTTTTAAATCGATAACCTGACGTTGTTTTCTTTTCAGCACACACACACACACACACACACACACACACACACACACACACACACACACACACACACACACACACACACACACACACACACACAACTTTCATGACTCAGTACCGTATCAGTGCAACGTTTAATTCGATATATGGAAAAATAAATGTAATAATACTTCTACCACTACTATACTACTACTACTACTACTACTACTACTACTACTACTACTACTACTACTACTACTACTACTACTACTACTACTACTACTACTACTACTACTACTACTACTACTACTGATAATAATAATAATAATAATAATAATAATAATAATAATAATAATAATAATAATAATATAAATGATAACACATAGACTAAAGAATAATTGATATTTCCTTAAAAAAATCAATATGCAAAGATTCTAATTGTGACGTTCAATTTATTTTTGGATATAACTTCATACTACTCTTTAAACGGTTCAAGTCACAGGAAGATACACCAACAATAATAACAATATCAAACAGAACAAAGCAGTAAGAGTGAACATTGTCCTCCTAACCTTTAATGATGCCCATAGACACCTCATCCTCGTAGTGAACCTTCCTCTACACTACTGCGAGGACGTGGGTCAATGTTGGTCATAGCGTAACCTTAATAATTCTCCCGCCCTTGGAGAGTCGCCCCTGCTGCGCTCCAAACAGGTGGTGTGGTGCACTTCATCACATTCAATGTTGTTCGATATTTCTTTCTTTCATCACTGCATGTTACACTGTACCACTCCGACGTACATTATATTCTTTTTCCTTCCCTTTATTCTTTTTTCTCAGACGTCAAATATAATGTGTGTACTCTGTCCGTAGAAAGTAATGGACATCAATAAGTTACGGTGAAGGCGTAACAAAAGAGAAGAAAGGTAAAGATGCATAACGTAACCTCAAAGCAGCAAGGTGGGTGGGTTTACTAGACTCGGCTGCTGCTACGTGGGATGTGTACCATGGAGGATGCGGAAATAAATTATAGAGGGAGAAAGCAAAATATATATGAGTGATCTAAAATGCTAAGTAGACGTTGGGGCTGCGAGGGTAATGCGGACAAATTGTTTAGGAAAGCATGACCACAAAAGGACCTGCATAGAACTGAGCAGTATCCTTTCTTTACAAATGATTCCTTACAAACGATTGTAAAGAAAAAAAAGGCCGACCACTTCAAATCCACCAGAACGATCCAAAAGGCGATTTCACTACCAGTGGAGGTCCTCTCTTTCAAAACCTTAAATCGGGGACAAGTAGGATGGGCACAAAAATCGTCTTTTCATCTAAATTCGACATGGACAAAGAAATAAAAATTTCTGGGTCGTACTCGAGAGAGAGAGAGAGAGAGAGAGAGAGAGAGAGAGAGAGAGAGAGAGAGAGAGAGAGAGAGAGAGAGAGAGAGAGTGTGCATGAAGGAGAGCAGCGTGATTGAGGGGAGGCCGAGGCATGCGACACTAAATAATTTAGGGACGGAATTACGTAAATATGAGAAAAATAAAAGAGGCAGACATTTTCCCAGAAGGGCTACCTGTGGTCTGGACTTCACCGCGACCGTCCGTGATAAGGGAGGCCAAAGGAAAAATTCCCTTCAGACTCTGACAGCATGATAATGGAAAGCGACGCCCACCCGCGAGCCTCACAACTCACGGCGATTTACATGAGCGCGTAGACTTTTTAAGGTGGCAGGTGACACTCCAAGGTGAAAGGAGGAAGAGAGGGAGACTGTAACAAACCGCTATGCTTTAAATTATAACTAACGGTAATCAATTAAAGAACCTCCAATTATTCTTATAACCTGTGATAGTTTACATTTTGGATTATTCATGTAAATGTTATAGAATCTCAGTATCCTCGAAATATAAAACAATAGTAATAAAGAAATGTAATTAAGGTCTCTCTCTCTCTCTCTCTCTCTCTCTCTCTCTCTCTCTCTCTCTCTCTTGGGACTTTTTTTCTCTTTTTCTCCTTTCATTACAGTTCTGCTACTCTCTCTACTCTACATCTTGTGATAGTCTTCCTTCCTCAAGCTGCACCACCTTATCTTGTTTCTTTACTCCTCTCGCTTTTTTTCACATCTTTTATTAACATTCACGTGAGCATATCTGATTACGAATGTATAACTCTGTATAGTCGCTTCGTAATACTAATTCTTCTTTGTGTTACATTTTCTTATCCTTCCTTAACTCCTTTGCCATTTGTTTCTACGTCATGATATACACAGTGATATTTCTTTCCTATAACCATTTTCTATTGAGATTCTGTTACTGTCTACGTCAATCTGTGGCACCTTATCTCTCTGTCTATATGTTGCACTCTTTGCTTTCTCTCTATCTCTGTGGTACACCTCCTTCTTCTGTCCCTGTAGTGTACTTATTTATCCTCTACCCTTCCCATTAGCGCTCCTTATTCTGTCTCTCTATATGCTGCACCTCTTTGTCCTCCCTCTGTGCTGTACCTCCGTATTCTGTCTCCGTGCTGTACCTCTTTATCCTCTACCCTCCCATTGCGTCTCAGAGAGCTGTGTGCATCGTCTCGGGCCACTGAACACGGCCAGGGAGGGAGACACACGGCCACACTCCCCTGGGACTATCGGTGTCGCGGCAGATGAAGGTGGCCAATTTAGTAGAACCAGCCTACCTCACCCGACCCAGCTGCCAAGTCCCGTGCAGCCCCCAACCCCCTGTCGTGTTCCGGGACCTGGCTATGTAAGGCGAGCCGCATCCTTACGAGTGTATAGACTGGGGTGTGGGGCGTAAAGGGGGTGGTGTCTAGTGGTGTTGTTGCTACTGTGTGTTTACTTGGTTCGTGTTAAAGGGTTGTTATGTTAGGTGATGTAATATGTGGGGATTTTCAGCTCTCATTTCTCAGGTATTCGTTCAGTGTGTCATTAGTGATATTTATTGTTTTTGTGTTGACGGGTGTACTGTATAATTCGCGTCAATCAATGTCTGGTATGGGAATTCGTGATGTGCTTCGTGCTTTATCGATTAGAGCTTCTACCATTGCCACTCTTACTACTACTACTACTACTACTACTACTACTACTACTACTACTATCACCCTTTACTGATACACTTCAACTACTGAGACCTCTACACAATCGATACACACACGCAAACACACACACACACACACACACACACACACACACACACACTACAAACTGCTACAACTATTGACAAGTTTACGCGGCGGATCCGTCTCACCACCACCACCACCACCATTACAATCCCTGCCCTCCAACGCACTCAGGGGGCAAATACCTCACTAACGCAAATGAACGCAATCAAGTCACTACACCTCCTCCATTACCACGCCCCCTTAACGTCCTAGAGTCACCAGTATTAACCTTTCCAGTGGCATCATCACCTCTCTCTCATTCCTTCGCCTTCTCTCCCTTATGACGTCACTGATCTATGTCACTAAGTTCCCTCCAGATGGCGGTCGAGCTCCACGGTTTCATTATCCCTATTATTTAGCCAGTCCATCACACTAACGAGCCGTCTTACTCCCACCAGCCGTAATCGTCAACGGCTCGTTCATCATCATCCTTGTAATTAGTCGGTCGGTCCCTCACCCCTCCCTCTCTCTCTTTCTACCTTGTCTCTTCTACCGCCAGGCCACTTCCCTTCCTTCCTCTCTGCCCGCCCACCCTCAGATCGAGAAGCACAGTGAGTCACTGAGCCAGAGAGATGGAAAGAAGGGAGGGAAATTAAGGTGTATGCTAATAAAGTAGGATAGCACTGGATGGAGGGTGTCAGTGTTGGTAGGGATGGTTCACACACACACACACACACACACACACACACACACACACACACACACACACACGGTAGCTCAGTGGTTAGAGCGCTGGCTTCACAAGCCAGAGGACCGGGGTTCGATTCCCCGGCCGGGTGGAGATATTTGGGTGTGTCTCCTTTCACGTGTAGCCCCTGTTCACCTAGCAGTGAGTAGGTACGGGATGTAAATCGAGGAGTTGTGACCTTGTTATCCCGGTGTGTGGTGTGTGCCTGGTCTCAGGCCTATCCGAAGATCGGAAATAATGAGCTCTGAGCTCGTTCCGTAGGGTAACGTCTGGCTGTCTCGTCAGAGACTGCAGCAGATCAAACAGTGAAACACACATCATCTATATCAAAGAGTATTTTTAATACCATAGGACGCTGATGTTCTATTCATTAAATTATTCTTTCTATTTCATAAGCGAATGTTGAGTTAAGAGTACGGTACATACACACTAACATGCAAACAGCACAGAGCTCTCCAAGGATAAAATTTCCATCATATTATCACACTGGCCTCCCTTCTAGCGCAGTGCCCGCAACGCTGCCCTGATTCCTCTTGACGTGTGGCGTGAGTGCGTGCCGCGACTGACTGGCGGGCGGCAGCTTCGCTTATCCTTTCCACGACATAAACAAGATTTGCTGTTTGGTTAACACCCTTCATCTTTTGGCTTGCCAATAAGAGAATTTCATTAGACACTCGAGATAACTTTGGAGGGAAAGTGTCCATATCTGACAGACTGCATGCGTGAGTGAAGGAAGGATGTGTGTGTGTGTGTGTGTGTGTGTGTGTGTGTGTGTGTGTGTGTGTGTGTGTGTGTGTGTGTGTGTGTGAATTCCTACCAGGGTTTTCATTGCCACGGGGAGATTACAGATGGCGTGATACGTGCTGTCACCTCCTGTCCTGTGTTTGTCTGTGGCTACTGCTGGACGCTCCGGATGGGTTGTGTTTGCTCCCCGTGTCTCCTCCCCTCACGTCTCCTCGCCTGCCTCATATCTGCCGTGTGTCGAGCGCCGCTCACGTGCCGGTGTCAACTGCCTGTCGTGTCTGCCGGTCGCGTGTCATCCAGAGAGCAATTTTATAAAACTGTATTGTATGAAATGTTTGTTCGGTACATTTAATTCCGCCATATCGTGAAAATCTTCAATGTTTTGCGTCCCGGAAAATGTGACGTCCAATTCTGTCTAGCAAAAATTACACTCGGCACGTGTATCGCTGGATTTTCTGCCTGCCAGTGGTTGCTAAGGCCGCCTCAGTCCGTCATGCTCCCAGTGTGCGTGTGTTAGTCTCCCGTAATAATTTACGTGCCTGCTTTTGCCGCCACGTGACCACTAACACATTGGCTGACACACAATGAGACATATAGAATGATAGTTACCTACATATATACGTACCTACATACATACATAATTATTACATACGGACACAGACAAGGGCACATATTGTTAGATAAGTAGACAGGAAGAGAAATATACTGAGAGAGAGAGAGAGAGAGAGAGAGAGAGAGAGAGAGAGAGAGAGAGAGAGAGAGAGAGAGAGAGAGAGAGAGAGAGAGAGAGAGAGAGAGAGTCTAAACACACACACACACACACACACACACACACACACACACACACACACACACACACACACACACACACACACAGTTAAATGTCCAGTATCCCGTCCCGTCAGTCCGTCCGAGACTTTTCAATAACTCAGCGTATTCTTATCAACCTTCACCATTAGCATTACTTTCCTCTACGCTGTTTTCCTCGCATCATTCTCTCTCTCTTGTGTTGACCTTACTTGAGACGTACACCTGTGAACGGGGCGAAGTATAGAGGAAGAGAAGGAGGAGTTAAGGATATTTACACACAATAACTTCACGTACGACCCACACTAACTCAGGGAGGCAAGGGTATATATCACAGAGTCCATGAGTTACGATGCTAATATCGCCGCTGGTGGTGTACCTTTCATCATACTAATGGCTCTAACTTGGGAATGAAATAAATATACTTCTACTGTTTCATGTGTCTATATATTTTTTTTGCTAATATTTGCTTTTATTCATGAGTTTTAGGTTGATTGGATGTCTTGTTTGTTATTTTCTTTATTTGACTACCAAGAAATAATAATAATGAGAATAATAATAATAATAATAATCATAATAATAATAATAATAATGTTCTACTCTTCTTTTTCTTATTATTCCTTCCTCTTCGTCGTATTACTAACATCAATTTCTTTTCTTGTTCTTCCTGTTTTGATCCTTTTTTCACTTTTTTTTTCCATGATCCTACCTCACATTTTTTTTATCCTCCCACTTCTTTCTTCTCTTGTGTCTAGCTGTTGTATTTCTCATCTTTACATTTACTTGTCCTTTTTCTGAGTCCTCTTTCTACTCCTGTTCACTTTACTTCCTCTCTCCATTTTCATTTCTCACAGTTTTTTTGTTTATCTGTTCTTATCCTTTTTATACTGCATTTTCTTTCTATTTCTATTCATTTTCTTTTATTTTCACATTTCTTTATTCCTTGATCTCTTTTTCTCTATTTTTCTCTCTTTCTCACCCTCCTCTTCTCTCGTTTCCTTCACTTGCTCTATTTCTTTTTTACTCCTCCTAATCTTTACAACTTTCTTCTTTTTTCCAGACCTTTCATCGTCCTATTATCTCGTTTTTTCTTGTCCTTCTTTTATCTTTATTTCTCTTTCCTAGTATTATTTTTTTTCCACTCCTATGTCAATTTCTTTTCATATTATCGGTTCTTTTACAACTCTTTCTCATATTTTTTACACTCCCCTCTTGCTTCCCTCTCCTTGTTATTCTTGTCTTACACATTCTGTTTGTGTTCTTCCCAGCTTTTTTATCATTCTTTTCACATTTCTTCTCCTCAACCAACTTCCCACATCTTATCTCTGTGTCTTTCTTCATTTTCCTTGTTCCTCTTCTCATTTTTTTTTTTTTTTTACGTGTTTTCACTTGTTCTTTTATTTTTTCCCGCTTTTTTTTCTTTTTTTTGCCAGTTTACCTCTCACACGCCTTTTCATTCTCTCTGTCTCTTTTTATCCCTCTGTTATTTTCATGCCCCTCTTCGTCTTCCAGTCTCCGTTTCTCCTACAACCTTGCCTTCAACATTCGTACAGTTCATGTAACCCACCTACACAGACGCTCTACATCACGCCGGTACGACCCAGGGCAGGCAATATTAACTACACTAAAGGTGCACACGACCTCACCGCTTCCACACACCTCGACAACACCCTACACGTCGTCTGCTTGAGGGATGGGGGGAGAGAGAGAGAGAGAGAGAGAGAGAGAGAGAGAGAGAGAGAGAGAGAGAGAGAGAGAGAGAGAGAGAGAGAGAGAGAGAGAGAGAGAGAGAGAGAGAGAGATTATACATATATAACGCCACATTCAGCACACATAATTTAAACATATGTATATAACAGTTTAGTGCCTCCCTGGCTTTCACAAAGTGGCGAACCTGAGACTTATGACAAGACAAGGGGGACATCCTTCACTAACTGGCTACTTCACGCTTTCCTCTCTCACCAAAGACCACAGGGATGATTAACAAGTTCTCAAGAGTGTTTCCCCTATTAACCCCCTTCAGTACCATGACGCGTTTCTCATATTCATTCTGCTTGCTATTTGGTGATTTTGCATAGCCTCAAAAACTTATGTGGAGATTATAATAGTGAAGACTCTGGCCATTAATCGTCTGACCTTCATAGATCCTTCCTAATCTAAATAAAATTGTCCAATCATACCCAAAACTCATGGTAAAAAATGCATCCCAGTACTGAAGGAGTTAATGATACAGAAAACCTGGTAATATATCAATAGTATGGTAAAAAAAAAAAAAAACTCAGATACCCGTATTACTTCAACTATTACAGCATCTTGACAGTAATCGAGGTACGGCACCGACACGGACACTAATGTAAAAAGGGAGTGAGATAATGAAGCAGTGCAGAAACCTAACAGGAGAAGAAAATTAAGAAGCATATTTAGATAACTGAACTAAGAATGACTGGTAAACGCGAGGATCTAATTGCAAACGACACACTTCACAGCACTATGAATCAGATTATTAGAAGACTTGAATGAATAAATTAAGGTCAGATTACCACTTTTTTTCCTTCCACTTATAGTTAGCAAGGAACAATTATACCTATGAATTTCTGAACAAGAGCTAATTTCTCTTCTACCCGACAAGATCCTTATGATTGCGGGTTGTTTAACAGCATAAGCCTAACTCTTTGCTTTATAAGGCTTCTATATACGCTTGATAAAATGGATGATAAAAGTTTTACAATTAAGATGAAAGAAACCGCAAACGGAATAATTGTGCAGATAGAAAAGAAAATCCAATGCCTGTACTTTTACTCTTACTCAGAAAAATAATTTTGTAACAAATGTCGTACTCTCATCAGCAACCAAAAGGTTAAAACAACATAGTTACGGCTTAAATAAATACACTGGAGCGGGAATGAGCGAAGGCGTGTGCCAGGAGCCGCGATGGTGAGAAATAAGATGTCCTGGGCTGGTTTGGAAGAGAACTTGGCAAAGACATACAAGAATAAATGACAGATATATGAAGGAAAAAGAATCAGTAGCTGAAAGAAAACTAAATAGAGGGGTTACTGGGATATCAGGTGGCGCAGGTGAGAGGCTGGCGCTAAAGTAGGCATGAGCGAGGGCGAGAGAGAGAAACGAATCGTGGTACAAAGTAGGGAAAGGAGGAAAGACGGCGTGGGGGTGGCTGGGGCAAGGGGAATGGTGCAGGACGAGACACGGATGGAGGGAACTGGAACGGAGACTGGAGTGGAGGTCTAGGACTAGGGAGGGAGCGGGGCAGCAGTCGTATTGAACGGCGGCTGGTCTTTGTGCTCGTCTACTTCTTGGTTTGACTGCTACGTACATACTAACTCTCCATCCGGTAAGAGATGCGTGATTGCTTCGACTGAGAACTCTAAATATGAACTCAAAAGCAAACAAAATGAAAGCTACTCCATTTGTATCTCTGAGACTAATGTTAACGTAGAAACATCACATGATACGCACAACTGATAACTTAATGGGCTGTATAATGACAACACCGGAATGGCTAGAAGGCGGCAAAGCAGGTGAACAAAGAACAGTAAGCTTCGAAGAAAGGCGACAGGAAATACGGCGTAGATACTTGCAACAAACGAACTCTAGAAAGATATGCAATGAGATGAGAAAGTTTGGAGAGGCCTTTGTCTTGCAGAGGCCTAATAACAGTTGCTAATGATGACGATGATAACGACATACTAAGTGGAAAGAAAGGACTATTAGCGAGTCCACTAATTCCCCTCCATCCTATTACACTTTTTTTTTCTCTCTCTGTCTCTTTTTTTTTTTTTTTTGTGCTCAGGCAGGTGATCACAACCTTCTGTTTCCCTGCTAATGCGTCCCGTCCAAATTCTGACTGTGCTGCCGGAAATTTGAGCGGCAGACGGCAGGCGTGTGGTTCCAGTGATGTTTTGGTGGCCAGCTGCCGCTCCACGAATATATATAAAAAAAAAAAAATAAGACAATAAACATAATCATAACTTAAGAACTAGAGAACTTGAAACTAGACATAAGTTACGAGTAATTAAGATCTGCACAAATACTGCCCATTATCATTCAAAGTACATCCGTGGTCAAAAGTTTAGTAATATGTCAAACTCACTCCTACTATGATTCTTTATAATTCCTGTGATCTCCTTCAATCAATAAAATTACTAAGATCTGGACACGTGGCCACTAACCTCCCAAGTACGGTAGTGGTCAAAAGCGTAGTAACATACCATACTTCCACTATGATTCAAGTTTTCTATAAGTTTTAAGTCCTCTGATCTCCTTACTATCCATTATCAATTAGTCGTCAACTTCTGGAAGGAATTTGTGGAGAGATCAGAGGACTTAAGATTGAGGAAAAAGATAAGAACGCAATAGATAGAGTCCAAAAGAGTATTCCCCTTTTGACCATGACGATACTTGTGACGTCACCAATGAAGACTCGTTAAATGTAGGAAATGTTTGGGAATCGCTTTAATTGTTGTGAAAAAGACGCATAAAAAGAAAAAGAAAAAATTATCACATTCCTGGACATCTATAAACACACACACACACACACACACACACACACACACACACACACACACCCCTCCATAAAGTGTTTATACGAGGAATGTTCTGCTGAGGTGGCCACTCTAACTCAGCGATCCTGGCAGACTCCAGCAGAACCTTCAGAGACCCGCGCTGTCCCCACAAAGAACTAAACTCTAAGGACGATACGGAACGAAGAAGAGAAAAAAAGACACAAAAATCTCACATTCATATAATTCAAACCAAGAGAGAGAGAGAGAGAGAGAGAGAGAGAGAGAGAGAGAGAGAGAGAGAGAGAGAGAGAGAGAGAGAGAGAGAGGAAAACAACACTGCCCTCACGCCATACAAAAACAGTTACGTACGAAACTTCCAGAGAATTATTTAACTAGGTTACCCACCAACTCAATAACTTCCACCTATTAGGGTTCAGGAAGTGTTCTCTTTTTTCTGCTGCTGTTGTTTTTAGTGGCGGTGGCGGTGGTGATGGTGGTGGTCGTGGTGGTGAACAAAAGAGAGGAACCAACGCTTATTTCATTTTCTCTTTAATTGAGTCTATTTATCAATTTATTTAACCATTTCTATATCTCTGTGTATACCTATCTATTTCATCAGTCAATCTGTCATTATTCAGGGATTTACTTACCTGTTTATTTATTTATATACGTTTCTGTCTGTCTGATTGTATCCCTATGTCTGTCTCTGTCTCGTTTCTATATTCTCCCAGCAACCTCACCTACATGCCTCCTCGCTTGCCTGTCTGTCTGCCAGTCTGCTTGTTTGTTCGTCTCTCTGTCTATTCGTCTGACTCAATACTGGAATAACTCTTTGTGTAGGTATATTTTTCTGCTCGCTACTCGATGAAAAGCTCCACAGGAAAACTTAAATTGTATACACTTTTCTTATAATATATACTTTGCTATTTTCCCTTACACTAAGAGACTTTCATACCACAGACGTCGCTCTGAGCCTGAGGGAGTACAGGAAGAACGGGACAACACACAAGTGACTTCCGAGGTACAGTTAATACCAAGTCAACTCATCTATCTAAGTACTAAACTTCCTCTTGACTTTTATGGAGGAAAGTTTACTACTACTGTTGCTACTACTACTTCTGCTGCTGCTACTACTACTATTACTACTACTATTACTACTACTACTACGACTACTACTACTACTACTACTACTACTACTACTACTACTACTACTACTACTACTACTACTACTACTACTACTACTACTACTACTACTACTACTACTACTACTACTACTGTTACTACTACTACTATTACTTCTATTGCTACTACTACTACTACTACTACTACTACTACTACTACTACTACTACTATTTTCGCTCGTAACTTTCAGTGGGAAGTTCCCACACATGGATGACTCCAACTTATTAAAAAGTGTGTGTGTGTGTGTGTGTGTGTGTGTGTGTGTGTGTGTGTGTGTGTGTGTGTGTGTGTGTGTGTGTGTGTGTGTGTGTGTGTGTGTGTGTGTGTGTGTGTGTGTGTGTGTGTGTGTGTGTGTGTGTGTGTGTGTGTGTGTGTGTGTGTCGAGACATTTAACAATAATAACAACAACAACAACAACAACAACAACAACAACAACAACAACAACAAAATATATCAAATATGTTTCTGACGAGTTCTAATATCTTCAAAAAATATTTATGTGAAACTTAGTAGATATTTATAGATGAACCTGCTTAATAATGATGCTACTGCTCTCAATATAATAATAATAATAATAATAATAATAATAATAATAATAATAATAATAATAATAATAATGTGAACATATGAGAAAGACGAGTTTCCTTTAACCAATTGCAGGGTACATAATTACCTACGTAATTACCTAAACACACACACACACACACACACACACACACACACACACACACACACACACACACACACACACACACACACACACACACACACACACGCCATGGGTGTGCGAGCTCGTCTCCATCTATAGTGGACACGAAAACATCAAATTAACATGACAGGATACGAATTATGTCACTTAAACCCTGGTAAACTTTGTGTATAATATTCTCACGTTATTTTGACTCCACTACACTCTCTCTCTCTCTCTCTCTCTCTCTCTCTCTCTCTCTCTCTCTCTCTCTCTCTCTCTCTCTCTCTGGAGTTCACTGAAGTGCGTTCCCTAAATAACTACTGCACGGCTGAATGATTCTGTAGGCACTCCAGTGATGATAAGTTTATGGTAGTGGCACTCGAGTCGGACTTAAGGCTCGCTGTCGAGATGGGAAGGAAATGAAAGGGAAAGGGAAGGAAAGGGAAGAGAGGAAAGAGGAAGAAAGGGGAGGGAAGGGGAGAGATGGCAAGGCAAGGGAAGGCAAGGCAAGGGAAGGAAGGAAAGGGAAGGGAAGGGAAGGAAAGAGGAGGGAAGGGAAGGAAGGGGAAGGAAGGGGAGGGAAGGCAAGGCAAGGAAAGGCAGGGGAAGGGAAGAAAGGGGAGAGGAAGGGAAAGGAAGAAAAGGGAAGGATAGGGAACAGAAAGAAAGGAAAGGAAAGGAAAGAAAAGGAAAGAAAAGGAAGGAAAGGAAGGGAAGGAAAGGGATGGAAATAAAAACAGAGGAAAGGAAAAGGAAGGGAAGATATGAGGAAACTAAAGGAAGGGAAGTAAAATCAAATAAAAAGAATGTAATTGAAGTGAAGGAAAGGAAAGGGAAGAGAAATGGAAGAATGTCGATTAAGGGAAGGGCAGGAATACCCAATGACTTGCTGACGAGATGGGTAGGAGAGGAAAGTGAAGGGGATAGGAATGGAATAGAAGTGAGAGGCAAGAAAAAAAAAAAAAAAAAAAACAAGAAATCAATAAAACAGAAAGAGAAACAAATCAAATAGTTATGAGAAAAAAATGAGATACAATAAAAAAAAAAAACAAATGAAAGGAAGGAATTAGAAAAAAAGGAAGTACGAAATAAAGGAATTAATGAGTAAGGAGGAAAAGTGGATGAAATAGAAGGGGAAGCACAAGGGAAGGAAAGTGAAGGGTGCGAAGAAAACGGTGTCCTAAGAGCATCTGGTATTCAGTTTCCCTTTGTTGGTGTTTTACATATGCAGTGCGGGGACGCGGCGTGAGAGTGGGGAACATAACAACCAGAGTGGGCCGAGTGTCGTGTCGTGTCCTGCCGTGGCTAGCTAGTACTCCCGGCCTTCCTTCTTGCTTTCTTCTTCTTCTATGTCTCCTCTTATTTACTATTTCGTATAAGTATCTCACGTTTTCTTTATTTTTCTTCTTCTTTACGTTGTGTTTCTCCTTCATATTTCTCCACTTATTTCTTTCACTTCTTCTTTACGCATTTTTTCTTCAATTTCTCCTTCTCTTTGTTGTTGTCTAGTATAAGTACCTTCCTATTTCCCTTCTTTACGCTGCTTTCCTCTCTTTTTTTTTTTTTGTAATATATCTCCTTACTTTCCTTCACTTTGTTCTCCTTTTCGTGTCTCCTTTTCAGTTTTTCCTACTCCTTGTTGTCGTCTGGTTTAAGCATCTCATCTTTATTTTCCTTCTTTACGTTGCTTTCTTCTCTTATTTGTTTTTTTGGTGTCTTTTCTTATTTTCCTTCATTTAAACCTCTTTTTCGTGTTTCTTCTTCAATTTCATCCATCTTGTTGTTGTCTGGTAAAAGTATCTCTTCTTATTTTCTTTCTTTTTTACGATGCTTTCTTCTCCTACTTTTTTTTTTATATATATCTCCTTATTTTCCTTCATTTTATCCTCCTTTTCGTGTTTCTTCAATTTCTTCTTTGTTGTTGTTTGGTATAAGTATTTCTTCTTATTTGCTTTCTTCTGATTTGTTTTTGGTATATCTTTCCTTATTTTCCTTCTTTTTATCTTCCTTTTCGTGTTTCTTTTTTCAATTTCTTCTCCTATCTGTTGTTTTTTGGTGTAAATATTTATTTTTTCCTTGCTTTCCTTCTTTTTCTCCTCCTTTGCGCATTTTGTTTCTAAATATCTTCTTTGCTGATCTTTTGTATAATTACATTTTTTTTCCTTCTCTTTCTCCTTCTTCGTGCTGCTTCATAATTCAATTCCTTCTCTTATTTGTATTACCTCCGTTGTTTGTTACAAGTATTCCTTCTTTTTTTCCATTCACTTTTTTTTCAATCATCTTTTTCCTTCAATAACTTCCTTCATTTTCAGTACCTTCATTGTTTGTTATAAGCATCCCTTCTTCTTGTCTTTCTCCTCCTACTTCTTCCTTTCTTCTCCCTTCTTCAGTATACTTAATTAGAAAGCAGCCTTGTGAGGGTAAACAAATCTGCTGCTGTTTGCTCCTCCGGTTTGTTCTTCATCCTCTTCATCTTCTACTTTTTATCCTTTGTTCTTTTCTCTTCCCGTCCTCCATTCGCTATGCTATTTTATTTTTTCTCTCTCACTCTGTTATGGCAGTCACTCCAAATAACCACATGAAAGTTAACAAATCTGCTGGTGTTTCTTTTTTCTTGTGTGTTTCTCCTCTTCCTCCTCCTTCTTCTCTCCCTCCTATTCATACACTTACCCCTGTTCTTCCTTCGTCTCTCTTGCTCACTTTTTCGAATTCCTTAATGATGATTTTGATACTAATTTTACTAATTTTACCAAGTTTTTTTTATTTTCAAGAGAAGACTTTTAATGACAAGCAAATTCAATATGAAAGGTACTGTTGTCATTTTCATCTCCCTTCCTGGAATGATGATACTATACATTCACCATCTCTCTCTCTCTCTCTCTCTCTCTCTCTCTCTCTCTCTCTCTCTCTCTCTCTCTCTCTCTCTCTCTCTCTCTCTCCTTGGAGTGGAAATAACTTCATCTCCCAATGGATATGGATGAGAAGAGGGAGAGAGAGAGAGAGAGAGAGAGAGAGAGAGAGAGAGAGAGAGAGAGAGAGAGAGAGAGAGAGAGAGAGAGGGAGCCTATTACTCTCATTCCTCGCTCTCCTCCTCGTGGAAATCTTAACTCTCTCTCTCTCTCTCTCTCTCTCTCTCTCTCTCTCTCTCTCTCTCTCTCATACTGGCACCCACTCCTCAGTACACACGATACGCCCCTGAGAGGTGGATGAGGACGGGTGGAGTGGAGGCATGGAGGTAAGGAATGGCAAAGCCTCCTCCTTGCCACACCTCACAAGGATACGGTGACACTGGGGCACTTTTACACCGCTGCCTGGTGGATGTGTGTACTCTGTAACCTGTAGAAAGCGCGTCTCGTTTCAAAGCAAGAATATTAAAACGCAGGGAGAGGTTTACAGGCCTCGACACTGTGTAATGACAGTGGCGGCAGATAATATCCATGTTCATCTCGTTCTCACGTTGACAAGTGCAGTAATAATAATAGCAATCAAGTGAGACACGAAAATCATAACCTGCGTCGCCTCCTCTTCCCTCCCCCTGCCATTCTTTGCTGGCTGAGTTATACCTGCGGCAGACAAGCACTCCGTTGTTGTGAATCCGAAGAAGCTCCCTCATCGTGGCGTCCTCCCCCAGCCTTGCATGAAGAGGTGCACATCACACGCCAAGAGTAACATGCAATCATCCCTCGTGGGCGGACACGTAGCACTTCTCATTCAGTTTTGTTACTCGGTTACTTGGTTCCCAGGCAGGAGGCACTTTCACCTTTCAGGCCACGTAGGCAGAAAGCTTGGTAGTCAAAGTGTGTAATGGTCAAAGGGCGAGTGATCTGCTGCACTTACTTCCACTGTGTTTGTTCTATTTTCCTCAGTCTTATGTTCTGTCATCTATGAATCGATTAGTTTGTATGTTTCCGGACGGCACTTTCATCTCTCAATCTACATAAGTCTAGGAAGAAGTCATAATCTGATAGCAAGTAACCAGCTGCACTTACTTCCATTGTGTTTATTTTTTTTCCTAAATTGTATGTTCTGTCATCTATGAGTCACTCACTTTGCAGGTTCCCACTCGGCACTTTCACCACTCAGGTCACACAAATCCAGGAAGTAGAGCTGAGTTGATGATCGAGTGTTGATTTTGAAACGGCACTCCCCGACGTGTTCCTCCTCACCGTCTGTCTGTTTCCTCCTTTTTCTTTCCTGTTCTTTTCTCTTATTACCCAAAACCTATGCACTTTTCTCTTTGTCTCTTCACTGTATTTATTTTCAAACAAGTATTTCTCTATATGTACTCTTCTCTAGATGGATATTGCAATCTCATTTTTTCCCTTTCTTTAGTGACAATCAAACGGCAAGAAACCTGCTCTTACGGCCACTATGTTTACTAATTTCCCTCATCATGAAGTCTACTGAGCTGCTATGAATCTACTGGTTGTCAGGTTCTGTGAGGAGATTGCCAGTAAGTAGGAGGAAGTGAGTGCAGCAGGCCACTCCACTTCCAAGGATGACTTTGCTGATCACTTAGACCCATGTTGGAATATGGAAGGCGGAACTCAATATGGACGTAATCAGTGTGTGTGTGTGTGTGTGTGTGTGTGTGTGTGTGTGTGTGTGTGTGTGTGTGTGTGTGTGTGTGTGTGTGTGTGTGTGTGTGTGTGTGTGTGTGTGTGTGTGTGTAGCTTTTTCTTTTTTTTCCATTCTTTTATCTTACACACTATTCCCTGACCTTACAAGTTAATGCCATTTTTTTTCTGTTTTTCTATATAGTGTTCAACTCATTATTTTCTTTAAGAAGTCGCCAAAAATTAACAAAAACGAGCGACTGCTTGGTGAATGTCTTAGCAATAATGAAAAAAAATAGAAGAACATAAAAAAAAAAATGAATAAAATAATGGAGAAAATATAAAATGGTCGGTATATGAAACAGAGAAAACTGGTATTAGAGTTCAAGGAAAGAAAAAAAAATACGTTTTCATAACAAAAGCTAAAAGTAGAATGGCATTAGTTATATTTCTCCGCAGACGTGAAGGAGGAAAGGAAGGAAGCGGCTGACATCACTACTAAAAGAGGAAAGAAATTATGGTTGGCATTAGCGGACAGAGAGAAAGAGAAAGAGAAAAGAGCACAAAAGAAATCTAGCCAGCATCAACACATATAAATGAAAAAATACAATAAAAATAATGGAGAGGCGAGGAAAAGGAAACCAGACGACGAATACGAAAGAAAAGAAAAAAAAATGTTTAGGTGTAAAGGAATAGGAAAAACCAGACAATGAAGTGCAGAATAAGAGAAAAAAGACCAGCAAATGTTGGCAAGTACGAAAAGCAAATGGCAAATAACACACAACTTATGACTATTCTTGACTGAGGAAGAGACAGCGAGAACAAAAGCTCCAGCACGCCCACACAAATCAATACGAATACCAGCCAACACGTGCACATCTTGGCAGTCTTCATTAATACACCCAAAATAAAGTTGTAATGAAAAAGTGCTCTGGTTCGGAAGGGTTATACTCGAGGTGGTATGAGTAGGAGAGGAGTTGGAGGAGGAGGAGGAGGAGGAGGAGGAGGGATGGAGAGACGGAAGGAGGGCAATGATTCCACCTCCCATTGTCAACTTTTTTTTTTTTTTCCAATAAATACGCAGCGTTGTTTATCTTCTTCCTCCGGCAAACAAGAGGAACGATGCCACTGATAATCTTCTGCAAATATCATACGGTAGATGAAAGATTACTATTTGTTCTTGTTATGAGAGACATTCACTCGATGTTATTGCTCCTGAAATTAACCAGCAAAGTTTGTGGAGCTAAATGTTAAGTAAAATTATCGGTTTTTCTTATTGGGGAAGAGAGAGAGAGAGAGAGAGAGAGAGAGAGAGAGAGAGAGAGAGAGAGAGAGAGAGAGAGAGAGAGAGAGAGAGAGAGAGAGAGAGAGAGAGAGAGAGATACAACAAATGATTATGATTAGGATGTGTGTGTGTGTGTGTGTGTGTGTGTGTGTGTGTGTGTGTGTGTGTGTGTGTGTGTGTGTGTGTGTGTGTGTGTGTGTGTGTGTGTGTGTGTGTGTGTGTGTGTGTGTGTGTGTGCAATTTGTCTTGTGGGCGTCTGCCGGCAGCGGGGCGTAACTGAGCTGAATCTCGCTAAGTCCATACATAGGAGTCTCAGTCCACAATACAAGTCAACAGGACGAGGTAATGTAGAGACCAGAGTCAACATCTGCCTACCCGCCTCCTCTTACCTCCTCCTCTCTCTCTCACACACACACACACACACACACACACACACACACACACACACACACACACAGACAGACCTCTTTTTATCTAAGTATCTGTCCACCTACATGTGTTTATCTATCTATCTATCTATCTATCTATCTATCTATCTATCTATCTACCTATCTGTCTAACTATCTATCTGTCTGTCTGTCTATACGTCTATCTATCAAACATCAACAAGAGAAAAGCACATTTGAACTCTTAAGAATTTGCAAAAATAATTCAGAACCAAAATTTTTATAACACATGTTCTTATAGACTCTTATTCTGCTTTTACCTTACAATAATTATTCATCATATTAATCAGTCTAATTATCTACGTACCTATTTTCCTACCAGTCAATTTATTCACCTATTTTCCTCTAACTCTCTAATCATCTGTCGATCTTCCTATCTATCTATTTATCTATCCTACATCTCTACTAAATTTAGCACGAAATGGCTTCTAATACTAAATAAGTGTGTGTGTGTGTGTGTGTGTGTGTGTGTGTGTGTGTGTGTGTGTGTGTGTGTGTGTGTGTGTGTGTGTGTGTGTGTGTGTGTGTGTGTGTGTGTGTGCGCAGGGCTGGACTCCTGGACATCACATTAATAAGGCAACTTCCAGCAAAGGCCCCGCAGCCATCCATCCTGAGCCCTGGCCAGAATACACGGGCCATGTTAGCCTACCTGACGCCGGTAAGTAATAAGATACAGAATGCGAGGCCAGAAGATGAGAGAGAGAGAGAGAGAGAGAGAGAGAGAGAGAGAGAGAGAGAGAGAGAGAGAGAGAGAGAGAGAGAGAGAGAGAGAGAGAGAGAGAGAGAGAGAGAGAGAGAGAGAGAGAGAGAGAGAGAGAGAGAGAGAGAGAGAGAGAGAGAGAGAGAGAGAGAGAGAGAGAGAGAGAGAGAGAGAGAGAGAGAGAGAGAGAGAGAGAGAGAGAGAGAGAGAGAGAGAGAGAGAGAGAGAGAGAGAGAGAGAGAGAGAGAGAGAGAGAGAGAGAGAGAGAGAGAGAGAGAGAGAGAGAGAGAGAGAGAGAGAAAGAAAGAAAGAAAGAAAGAAAGAAAGAAAGAAAGAAAGAAAGAAAGAAAGAAAGAAAGAAAGAGAGAGAGAGAGAGAGAGAGAGAGAGAGAGAGAGAGAGAGAGAGAGAGAGAGAGAGAGAGAAAGCAGGATATGGTAATCATTACTTGGAAAGACCTGGTGAGGAGAAAAGAAAATTACCTTCATTTCGTTGGTTTGCGTCTCTCTCTCTCTCTCTCTCTCTCTCTCTCTCTCTCTCTCTCACAGGACAAACAAACCAGCGATGATACAAACACTTCAGGATGAGATGCCCCTTATAGAGAAAGAGAGGGAGAGAGTCTGCTTGCTAGAAAACGTGACGGGGAGAGAGCGGCGACCACGACTAATGAGCAGGTGGGGCAGGTAAAAGTGTCCCGAGAAGAGCGAACTGCGCCTGACTGTGAATATGTAATGACAGAGGCAAGGAAAAATACGACGGAGGGAGAGGGAAATAATTGCTAGGAAGTGCCATGCTGAGGGAAATACGTGTAAAGGTTGTAGTAAATGTACATATTATTGATTAAGTGAATTTAGGCAGTGCTATATATTCTAAGAGGTTAAACTTAACTGATACATTAGAAGTCAATACTAAAATTTAAAAATGGCTTCGTAAATAACAGTGTTTTGTTAATGTTTGTTAAATTTTGCTATAGGAGTATTTTCTTTTTCGTTTTTGCGTTCTCTCTCTCTCTCTCTCTCTCTCTCTCTCTCTCTCTCTCTCTCTCTCTCTCTCTCTCTCTCTGTTAACTACTCTTCGCCCCTCATGTATGTTCCTTATCCATTCTTTTATTAACTGTTGTATTATCCAAATTTATTTTTTGTCATTTTTTCCCCAGTGTAAATTAATGATGGCTTATCAAAAAATTGGAATAAGTTGAAACCCTAATCTATTTGGCACAACATTTCTTATGAATCATTAAAATCTGAATCCGAAAGCTGCTTTTAATGATCTACACGAAAATTTCAATCCGATTCTTTTGTTTTTTTCCTACACATTTTCATTACTTCTAATTGTGTACAGTGCTGGAAAGAAACCCAGGAGAGAGAGAGAGAGAGAGAGAGAGAGAGAGAGAGAGAGAGAGAGAGAGAGAGAGAGAGAGAGAGAGAGAGAGAGAGAGAGAGAGAATAAACCCTTTCATTGCTATTCAACACTGTTCCTTAATCACCAACAATTCGGAAACATTTATTTTACTCTACTTTCACCCTAACCATTGCAAAACCTAAACAGAAAATAAGCTTTTACTCTTGTTATCACATTTTTCTTTGTGGTAAGTACTGTTAAATGTGCTATGTAGTGTTTCTAATGTGTATTAATGAAGACACCTTTATATGAAGTGACGTAATGAAACAAATCGAAATAGAGATATAAATAACGACAGGACGTGTGTGTGTGTGTGTGTGTGTGTGTGTGTGTGTGTGTGTGTTCCAGATGGGAAAGGGAAAAGCTGACCACTACGCCTCGACGATCCCACTCAATAGACACATGATACGCCTAGGACTGTGTGGCCGGTGGTGTGGACGAGACAGCCTCCCGCCACTCCCCTCACACTCAGCCCTCACCACAACACACCCGTCATGTCACTTTCCTCGCCAGACTGTCCCCTACAGACCTACACCAGACTCATGTTACACTGAGCGTCCCCCATGTAAGAGTGCTACGGATACACGGATTAATTACGTCACTGATTTTGTCGCAATGCTTCAATCAGTTTCCTGTGTATCTGTTTATCTATTTACTTGTTGAGAGAGAGAGAGAGAGAGAGAGAGAGAGAGAGAGAGAGAGAGAGAGAGAGAGAGAGAGAGAGAGATTACAAAAAAAAGTATACAAGCTACATAGGACCTTGCGATACTAACCAGATAACCTTATCAAGAATAAAAGTGAGAAAAGTACGACTCAAATGAAACAAGCCTTACAATCTCTCTCTCTCTCTCTCTCTCTCTCTCTCTCTCTCTCTCTCTCTCTCACAATGTCGAGGAAGCACAGGCTTAATTATTCCGTACTTTTGAACCCTCAGGTGCTTTCCTTTGAATTGCTGGAGAACAACAAAGCCTCGGAGAAGATGGAGACAAAAAGAGGAAGCACTGACAAAAAAAAAAAGATGAAAAGGCAGGGAAATTTATGAAGCGCCTGTCAACCTGAGCGCTATATGAGGACGCCAGGAGTGAGCACAGGTAAGGTGGTGTGTACGGAAATAGATGGATGTGGAGTACCTGGGATATTTAAAGGAATTGTGTACCTCTTTGGGTTATTCGTATGAATGTGAGTGTGTGAGTGTGGACATGACAGGTGTGAAGGTGCAGTGTAGGTAGTTGTCAACGGTGGGAAAAAACTGTAAAATAATTCAAACTTTGTTAACATACTGCCGAAAGAAGTCATGAAGCTAAATCCTGGAATGAGCGTAGTGACTCAAAGGATACTGTTAATTAATTTCCTCGCCGAATGACACCACACACAGAAAACAAGTTGTATACATATTACTAAGCATCACAATAGACTGAAGTATTTGACCCTTAACAGTATGACGTTTATAATATGAAATATCCTGAACGATTTAAAAGTGTAAAAAAAAAAAAAAAAAAATATATATATATATATATATATATATATATATATATATATATATATATATATATATATATATATATATATATATATATATATATATATATATATATATATATATATATATATATATATATATATATATAGGCACTTTGAGGATAAAAATATTTGACCTCTTCTTTTGTTCCAAGTAGTCTTTCAAAAGAGATAAAGTTGCACCGCAGAAACTTGTAAAATTTGAGGTATTCTAAAGAATTCACAAAGTTAACCCCTTCAGTATCATGACGTGTTTCCATATTCATTGTGCTTACTATTTCGCGATCTACTACAGTTCCGGAAACTTATGAAGGGGGGATTAAAATAATGACAACTCTGGCGAGTAATCTTCTGACCTTCATAGACACTTCCTTCAGTAAATATAATCGTCTAGTCGTACTCAAAACTCATGACAAAAAAGAGTCTTAGTACTGAAGGAAGTAAGTGAATAGTAATATAGCGCAACTGGTACCTGATACATTAAAAATTCAATGCAAATTTTTATACTGAAAATTGCATCGAAGATAATTCTATGCACCAGCCTCAGAATATTTTGCTTCTTTATTGAGCTCAAGGACGAACACCGGGCGGATCGGTTTCACTTCAAGCAACCAAAGTGGAGTCCATCATCAGAAGCAAGCCTTTGAGTGCTGTTCAGTCCGCTCCGCCTAACCCCATCATGCAAGATTTATTACGAGATTCTTTAAAAAAGCCTCGCCTCTACGGCTCTCGATACGCTTTGATGTTTAATTACCAGACAGGAAAAAAAAAATAGTTTCCACACTCTCCATCATGGTGAGGTTGTGGTCAGAGGTCGAGTATCTTCCCACACTCCCTCACTGTGTTTAGCGTTACCTCTCAATCCTAAGACCACTGATCTCCACAGAATATCACTTCTCAGGAATGTCAACAGATTAAAAGACCTGCTATTGAGGAACGACGCTTAAAATAGTGAAAGTAAACATGTTACGCTACATGCATGACTAGACGTTAACTGTCATACCTTTAACAGAATAAACAGCTGCAAAGAAAATATCATTGTGACTACGTGACTACTCGTATACTAACAGTGTTGAGGAAGCAAAACTTAACCAGTCAGTCACCTAATCAATCTAGATACAAACAGATAACAGTAAGAAATCAAAAATAATATATAAAAGAATACATCGACATGTTCAATGTGATTTGCATCGCCTTTTGGATGATCACAATAGGATTTTCACGTATCAGCCTCATAAAAAAAGAGAAGGATATAAATTTTCATATGTCTTTTCAATATGATTTTTTTTCCTATAAGTTAGGTTATCCATATTCCACAGCATTTTTTTTTTTTTCATGTAACATATGTTTGTTTGTTTGTTTTTTCCATATACTTCCACAATTTCATCATCTTTTTATTCCATGCCAGTAGTAAAGACGGGTACACTCAAACACTACATATTTATTTTAGGGACAACAAATCAGATAATTAGATCAAGGACCGCCACCACACGCCTAGCAACCACGTTTTGTGAACACGAGGGGTTGTGTTTCAGATTCAACATGCCTTTAATGTGTCCTTGTTCGCAGAAATGAAAAAAAAAAAAAGTGCATGAAAATGAAAAAGACAAAGATCATCGTATGAAGACAATGATGATGATGTAAACAGATACATGGCAAGAAAACAATGCTCATCACTAAACACTTCATCTCTCTCTCTCTCTCTCTCTCTCTCTCTCTCTCTCTCTCTCTCTCTCTCTCTCTCTCTCTCTCTCTCTCTCTCTAACGGTGCTCCTTCTTGGCTTTACGCGTTTTCTCTTCTAGGGCATCTTTTCTCCGTGTCACGTTCCTCTCTCTCCTTCCTGCCTGCGTCGCCACACCGGACACTCACATGCTTGCTGGACGCGGCGAACCACAGGCATGATCAATTTACGTTAAGATAATTCATGCTTCTGAAATACAACTCCCAAAGACAAACAAGCAAGCTCTCACACACACACACACACACACACACACACACACACACACACACACACACACACACACACACACACACGTTTGTAAACCAATGCATAAATAAATTACTGAACCAACACGATTTTTTACTCACGATTACAAACGAAATTTCTGAACTATGAATAAATTACAATAAAAATATAAGAGAAAAGAAACTCCAGCTATTTCACATTTCAAACAAGTTAGATACGCTATTTATTCATGGATATGTAAGTGCATGAAAACCTTTTTACCTAATACGACAGAATCTTAGATAAATTTCTACTTACATTTCCTCAACCTACTTACAAACTACTGAACACGTATAGGAAGGAAACTTACACTGCTACTTAGGCAAGGATACTACAGGAACAGTCACGTGTAGATCTATCCAATTTTTGTAGCTTCTATTTTAGTCTTGACTTTTCAGATAGATTGAACGAAATGATGCTCTTTTGCTGCAGAATTGGAGGTGCTGGACGAACGGAAGTGAAGGTAAACATACGAAAGAAAATACACGAATGGAAGGGAAGGAATAAGTATTAACATTAGCAGGAATACCAGTGTTAACCTTGGCACAAAATTAAACACATTACATAAAATTGAAGAGCTGAAATAATGCGAATAAAAAGATTTTCACATAAAATTTAAAAAAGATAATTACCGAGACAATACATACAAATAAATACATATGTACAAAAAATACAAAGAGACAAAGAACAGGCGAGACAAAGATAAAGAACACAAGTAACTAGCCATGGGGAGCACGACCAAAGAAGGGCACAGGAGTACATAAGAGGGGAGGGAGGCTGAGGGATGTGGAGGGTGAGGTGATGGAAGGTGAGGGCAGGACGAGGGCAAGGCTGAGCTGTGTTTACGACCACACAAAGAGACGCCACCTCAAACATCCCCTATTCTCATCCCCCATTCCCCCTCCATCTCCTCCTCCCTCCCCACCATCAACAAAATATTACCGCCACCTTGACACCACAATTATGGTTCCTTCTCCCATCCCTCACACTGCCTATCTACACTCCCCATTAATCCTCTCTCTCTCTCTCTCTCTCTCTCTCTCTCTCTCTCTCTCTCTCTCTCTCTCTCTCTCTCTCTGTTCCTCCACTGTTACCTACTACTGCTCTTCAATACCCTTTAAACTCCTTTCCTTTTCCTCCTCTTCACTTCTGCCTTGCTCTTTCCTTGCATTCGTTTTAAACAAGTAAAGGTGCAATAACTCTATTAACTTACTATCGAAAAAGAAGACAGGGTCCCTTAAAAATTAGTTGTAAAACCAGACCATGTTAAAAACGCAGGTTGAAGGTCTCCACGACTTGTGACTCTTTAAGTTTCAGAAAAGCGTTTACATCAATGAGCTCTCCTCACAACAACCAGTCATTAATAAGTCGGTGAATAAATGTCTTAACAAGCAGGGGAACCGATGAATAAACCATAAATAGTAAAATAATCCTAGTAAAAAACAATCTTTACCTTTCTTTGCCATCAAACTCACTCTGAAGCCAGGTCTACGAATGACAATCATTACAAAAACAATTTCATGATTCGCCAGTAAAAAAAAAAAAAAAAGCAAGCGATTCAAGCACAAATGTTCCACTGAAGAATACTTATGTCCAAATGTTTCAGATTCACACACCTAGTTCTTCCTTCTGCCCCTTCCATCATAACTGCCTGTGTTAATATACTAGAATTTCGACACTACCTTAATCGACTTAAAAATATGTATTCCCAGGTTCTCTATTCCCCATTATAATAAAAGATTAAATATTTACACCGTGATAAATAAATCCTAATCTTCTGCTGGCTAAACCTACTGAAGAATTCTCCCAAGCTCCTTTTCCCAAATCAAAACACTCTCAGTCCCTAAATATTCAAGCAAAATCTGATGAGAGGTTTATAGAGGTTACCTAAACTTTTGGTGCCTCAACGTACTAAAGAGTTTTTCAGTTTTCCTTTTACCTTCACAAAAATCAAATTGCCTGCTGTCTTTCCAAAAGTCATCAAACAAAACCTTTGAACAAACATCACTATAAGGGCGAGAATGTGTTCATCCTTTGTGCTCCATTGTGCATGTGTTCCTTGACTTCCCTCACCACCTCAAGCCTTTAAGAGTTTAAGTGGAGGGAAAGACGCGACAGGCTCAACAACAAAAGTCACGGCCTGAACGTCGGGTACGTCCAAGGCCTGGGGCGGTACTATTCCTACGGTAGAAAAGAAAGAAGAGAAATGAGGTTGTATTCTCCTCTTAACCTTCCGTGTAATAAATAATGAAAGGGAAGAAATGAGTCTGGGAGGGAGAACACTGCGTACGGGATTACGTTCTTTAAAGAAAGTCACGTTAATTTCGCCTTTAGGGAAAAGAGGAGACATTACTCTCTTTAATTTCACCTTCCATTAATTGTTTTCTTTTGTCTCTCTTATCTGGTCTAAAAAATACGATTCCTTTATACCTTCAAGATATTTAACATCCTATTTATACATTCAGCACTATATATTTTTCTCTCTTCTTAATAGTCACTGTCCTCAAAAAAATAACATTTGTTTTAAACTTTACTTATATTGTTTTATTTCATTTTTATTTTGATTGTATAGGCGACAACATGGCCTACTTTTCATCGTTACTTGGTACGTACCCATGTTTTTATTTTTTACCATTTTTTTAATTTACTTTTTGATTAACTTCCATCTCCAGAGCGACAGTCGACCCGCTTCTCTCTCTCTCTCTCTCTCTCTCTCTCTCTCTCTCTCTCTCTCTCTCTCTCTCTGAAATAAATAAAGAAATAAGACATCACGCGAAACCTCTTCATCCTTCACATCATCATTTACCTTCACCGTTCAATCTCAACACATTCCTTTCTTTCCTTACTAAATTTATCATCATCACAAACACATCCCCACTTTCCTTACTGCTTCTAACTATACACCAACAATCACTACTTTCCCTTCACCACCACTAACATGGCTAAGAATCACGCTAGAATCTTGCCTTTCCCTCTGAGACCACGCACCAGAAGCCAAAGTACAAAACTGAGACGGAGGCAGGAAGGAGATAAATTCAAGTCAGAGAAGAATGAATTTATGAACCCCACGAGACCAGGCAGGCACGAGTCCAGCTGGAACCGCCCTGCTACACTGCCTGAGGGCGTGGTGGTGGTGGTGGTGGTGGTGGTGGTGGTGGTGTGTGTGTGTGTGTGTGTGTGTGTGTGTGTGTGTGTGTGTGTGTGTGTGTGTGTGTGTGTGTGTAGTAGTAGTAGTAGTAGTAGTAGTAGTAGTAGTAGTAGTAGTAGTAGTAGTAGTAGTAGTAGTAGTAGTAGTAGTAGTAGTAGTAGTAGTAGTAGTAGCTCATCTCTCCTCTCGTTCTCCACTTACACTTACAAATACCTCTTCCTCTCCTCCTCTTTCTCCTTCTCTACAATTAATAACACCACCTTCCTTCACGACACTTTCACTTACTCCCCTGAAAGAGCTTCCTTTTAATCGCTTCCTCCTTGAAACATAATAACGTTCCATCTATCAATTCAGTTCATGAGGAGAAGATATTAATTTTTCACTACCCTCTCCTTCAAAGCCTCCTTGCTACTCCTTATTCTTATACTCCAGGTCATCCTCTTTCTTGTCCTCCTCTGACTCCTTCTTTTTCTCCAGCAATCCCAAATTCCTTTAGTTACCCACATTCAAAGACCTATCCTTCCTTGCTATCTCCTTTTCTATAGTCACTCTTTCCATACGATACCTTCTCTCTCTCTCTCTCTCTCTCTCTCTCTCTCTCTCTCTCTCTCTCTCTCCTACCCGGCGTCTTATTGCTCGTAAACAGCTTGCGCAGGTAGTTTCCCGCTTGGTCAAATTGCTGTATGAATCTAATATACTTCCCCAGGAGACATGAAATCCACTTTCTTGGCACTGCTGGTTAATACCCGAGAGAGAGAGAGAGAGAGAGAGAGAGAGAGAGAGAGAGAGAGAGAGAGAGAGAGAGAGAGAGAGAGAGAGAGAAACACAATGATACTATGGAAGAGTAAATTAATATTGACACAACGTACTGTCGCTCGAAGATTAAAAAAAGAAAAAAAGAAAAACACATGAATATTACGTTCAATAATGGAATGAAAAAAAAAGATAGTAAACGTGAAAGTAAAAAAACAAAAACAAAAACAGAAAGGAAGCAAGAAAGAGAAACAAAATAAGACACGAAAAAAAAAATAACATGACAAAATTGATATGTAGGTAAACTTAAGTAAAGATAAGAAGAGAAAACAAATATTGAAACAGCAAGGTATAACGGCAGTGGTGAGAGTATGTCCGAGTGGTGGTGGTGCTTGTGGTGGTCGTGGTCATGTGTGGTGGCTGCAGAGAAACGTATGCAATCTGATAGGAAAGATAATAATAATGAGAGAAACAGTAACAGAGCTGGAAATGGGAGAAAGCAATAATAGCAGTGACAAACCTTGAGAGAGAGAGAGAGAGAGAGAGAGAGAGAGAGAGAGAGAGAGAGAGAGAGAGAGAGAGAGAGAGAGAGAGAGAGAGAGAGAGAGAGAGAGAGAGAGAGAGAACGGAGATGATACCAATAATGTCAAGTGATGTCGTGTATATGAACCTAACAGAAATAAAAGTAAAAATAAAGAATAAATAAATAAATAAATAAAATAACAAGGTAGTGTAATAATAATGACGATATATGAGAGTAGCGGTGCTCGTAGTGAAACCCAATGAAAGTGAACGAAACGAAAAGAAACACATATAGCCCGTGGAAATTGCAGTCTACGATAAAGGTCCGTATTTTGAAACATTTTGCTCCATCTAAGACCCTTTATTGGACCATCACAGGAATCATGAAAGCACTCTAGAAAACCCCAATAACTTACACTGGAGCCTGTTAAAAGTTGAGGCGAGACTCTGAAACGCCTCAAATACTGTTCAATATAGGGTGATGACGATATCTAAGAGTAGTGGTGACGGTTGTGGTGATTTTAGCAGCCGTAGTGGTGGTGGTAGTGTTGACGGTTAGATGAATAGACAGTGAAAGTGTAAAAGACTGTCTTGGTGTCTACAAAATTGCTGGTTCCCTAAGTAATGGCTGCGGTGTTTGGTGCCAGTTGGTGCAAGCTCTGAGTCACAAGTTAGCTGGCTGGCTGCTTGTGTGGTCAGTTGTGTGTGTGTGTGTGTGTATGTGTGTGTGTGTGTGTGTGTGTGTGTGTGTGTGTGTGTGTGTGTGTGTGTGTGTGTGTGTGTGTGTGTAAAGTTATTTCTAAAAGCTTTAATTTCTTAGAACGTCTTTAATAATTGCCTTTTATTGTATTTACCTACTTTAAGTAACAAATTTATCTATTACTTTTTTTGTTGTTAATTACAATGGCTTTATAAATATTTTACTGTTTATATCATCCTTTATTAACAAATTAATCTATCTATTAATCTACCAGTCTATCTATATATCTTCCTACCATAGTGTGTGCGTGTGTGTGTATGTGTGTGTGTGTACGCGCGCGACGGAATGTTCTTACAAGGACCCCCGCTGAAGTCTAGACCTCCGAAGCATCTGGCGCCGATCCAAGAAATTCGAAACATTCCCCATGCCACCAGCCTTCCCCTTCCTCCCTAGTCTCCACTCGCCGGGTGCTCCTTTCTTCGGCTCCCCTGAACCCGGACGTCTTCGTTCAAAAGGCGGAGACGGAGAGGGTGTGGGTAAGGGTGTGGGAGAGGGAGTGGGTGAGGGCGAGGGTGTAGTGGTAGAATGGAGCATTATATTATGAAGGCGGGGAATGTATGGGTGGCGGTGTGTGTGTGTGTGTGTGTGTGTGTGTGTGTGTGTGTGTGTGTGTGTGTGTGTGTGTGTGTGTGTGTGTGTGTGTGTGTGTGTGTGTGTGTGTTCTAACAGATGTCGGGGCAATCTCAGGGATATACAAATAATTGGACAGATAAATAATAACGTGGAAAAAAATAACATCAGGTCAGGAAAAGACAGAATTGGAGGCAGAAAAAAACAGAAACAAGATAAAATAGAAATAAGGAAGGGAAAATGAAAAATAAGTAAAGAAAGAAGGGAGAGATAGAAAAAAGAAAAAGGCAAGAAAAAATAGGAAAAAAAAAAAAAGCACACACGAACACAGACACGTACATCCCTCTCTACATCAAACTTTAAAAAAAGACTAATCTAAAATACACAACAAATACCATAGAATTAAATAAAAGCTTTCACGCCTATGTCACTTTAGTCCTCAAACAACACGAATGAATAAGAGAATTACTACAAACATATCTGCAACAATAAGTAAATAAAAAGCAACTATGCATATAAAAAAAGAATTCTGTCCACCTCTACCACCTCCTTCACCTTCTTCCTTTTCTTCTAAATCAACTCCCTCTTCCTAATTCACTTTATCGCACCCCTCATCTTTCACCTTCCCTTTCCTTTTCTCTATCCTTTTCTCATCTACCACCATCCCTTCCTTCCCTATGTATATCCTCCTCACCATCTACCACTACTCTCATTCTTTCGTTTCTATCTACCGCATGTTTTTTTCTTACCCTCTTCCCGTTACCCATTACCTAATATACCACTCCTTCCTTATTCTCCTATTTCTCGTCCTTATAAGCTAACACTTTAAATTTACATCTTTTTTTTTTCCTTCATCAGTTCCTTCTTCAGGTATTATACTCTCTTCATTTCTACTACTCAGTATATCGTCGCTTCCTCCATCTCCTCGTCCCCTCATCCTACTCATACTTAACATTATTATTTTCTTATCCTTGTTTTACCTTTTATTTCGTTCACTATTTTTCTTTTCTTCATTTTATCTAACCTACCATTGCTTTTTCTTCCTTCATTTTCCTTCAACCCTCTCCCTCTCATACCCTTCTTTATTTCTACTATTTTTTTCCTTCTTTTAAGTCTACCATCCTCACTTCTTCCTTCGCATCCTCCTTCATTTATTCATTCTTCCCTACATTAAGTAACACTCTTCTCTTTTCCTTCACCTCCTCCTACTGTCCCTCCCTTTAGCAACCTGGGCCTGACAAATGCTCAAAACTGGTCTGTTCTTAAAGGTGAGACTCGCAGCGGGGCGGCAGCGCGTGATCCAGGGTTTATCTTAGCATTACCCACACTGCGACCCCCTACCTACCTCCCTGCACTGCCCTAACCCCCTGCCCCGAGGAACTATATTTCTGGTTCGCCCTTAACGACAGCAATTTAGTTAATACTCATCCGGCTTTTAAACCCGACACGACTCTGGGCCCTGACGTGGGGAAGGGGATGGGAGACGGAGGGAAGGGGATGGTGGAAAGAGCAGACGAGGAGAGATGAGAAGGGTATATGGAAAGGGAACGTATTGCTGATTGTGATGGTGGTGGTCTTGGTGGAAGGTGAGGGATGGAATAAAAAAAGAGTATTTAGCACGGAAGAATTTGAAAATGCAGAATGGAATAAGAGGTTAATTAAAAGAATAAACGAAATAGGGCAAAAAAAAATTATCACTACCAATGAAAGGTGATTGAAAGGAAAAAAAGAGAAATACAATAAAGGAAAATAATAAAAGAAAATACAAGACAAGGACTAAAATGTTCAGAAGTGGGTGGCAATGAGCATAAAGGAAAATAAACAAGATTAAAAGCAGTGGTTGGCGAAAGAGGGGAATTAAGGAAAGATAAATGAGTGGGCATAAAGGAGGAGGAAGAGGAGGAGGAGGAGGAGGAGGAGGTTCGGAAAAAAAAAAAAGGTGAAAAAGGGAAAATCTGACGCGTTGATTTAGGGAAAATGTGTTCGGGAAAGAGGAAACGGTAGGAAAAAAAATAAAAGAGAAAGATGGCAGGAGAGAGAGAAAAAAGAAGGAAGGAGAAAAAAAAAATAAGATATGAGAGAGATGGAGGATTACTGTGGGAAAGAAGCAGAGGGAGGAATGAAAGATGAGAAAGACTGAGGATAAGCAGGATATTGGCTAGAAGTAATCTGAGAGAAAATATCTGACGTGTGTGTGTGTGTGTGTGTGTGTGTGTGTGTGTGTGTGTGTGTGTGTGTGTGTGTGTGTGTGTGTGTGTGTGTGTGTGTGTGTGTGTGTGTGTGTGTTTCAAATAATATGCCCGGCTTTTATTGCCATGTTTTTCAAGGAACACTAAAGAACGTACATAAGAAAAAAAATCACAAAATTCCCAAAGACATACAGACAGACAGACAAAAAGGCGGACTCTCACACACGCACACACACACACACACACACACACACACACACACACACACACACACACACACACACACACACACAAATACAACCCATCATAACTGCTTCCACAAGAGAACCACTAAACACACCCTGCAAACATTTGTGGTTCTCGAGGAGGGTCAAACATGAGTCCTTCATAAGCCAGTCGTGTGCGTCAAGTCAGCCAAACCATTGCACCACGACTACCCCTGAAACTCTTCCTTTTTCGTCTTGTTTATTTAAGAAGTTTTAATATCAACTGGTATTTCATAACAAAACTCTGGATATATTTCTTCTTTATACACCACTATACAAAGTCATCAATCTTATCAGAGTAATTTTGTCACTTCAGGGTAAGCAAAAGGTATAGCAATTCCACTAACTGATGTTCTCACTCCCTGATTAGTCTATGTTTTCTCATCCTGGTTTAAAATGTGCAGCAAACAAACGTTGAATTCCTACTAAAGATCATACTTTATTTTGATCTAAATTATATGAATTTCGTGACTAAAAATTAAGTCATAGTTTTGATAGGAAAATGTTTCACCAATCAGCGAGTAAGTGTTTCTGTCAGTTGCAGTGTTATTATGCTTGCTTGTACTGAACACGCAACATTATTTTGACAGATTGCTGAAAAAAAAAAATACACTGCTACTATTGATGTTGATACTACTATAGGTATTATTACTACTACAACTATTAAGATCATGGACGATACCTTTCCTCCTCCGCTAAGTCTGCGCTGCGTAGGAAAAAAAGAACCTGAAACGAGAAAACTGCAATCAGTTACAGTTGCACAACACATTCTGTACTAATAATTGATACAGAATGACGGAAAAAAGTGTTTCTCTTACGTAAGTTATCGTAAGTTATCATTTCACACACACAAAAAAAAAACATTAAAAATAGCATATCAGAAAAAGAAACTCATCATCCTATATAAACACAAAGAAAAATAATAATAATAATGACACG
The DNA here is from genome assembly GCF_017591435.1 of Portunus trituberculatus. NCBI lineage: Eukaryota > Metazoa > Arthropoda > Malacostraca > Decapoda > Portunidae > Portunus > Portunus trituberculatus. Next base: position 6,665,856 of record NC_059269.1, on the reverse strand, counting down.
TACATTGCAATTCACCATAAAGATGATTTAACGTCGCATTGCATGTCAGGAAGCAGAGCAAAGCATTCATGAGCCCCGTATGATTGTACACGGGAGAGTGGCCAAGCAGAACACCTCGATCCTCGCAGCATCCTTAATCCCTCCTGATGAAACCACGTGGGAGAGGTTCAGTAGAAGCGCCATCAAGGTCAAGTCTAGATGGTCCTGGTTTTCTTCGTCTTCTCTTTGGAGACTATAAAGGCGGACACAACATGGAGTTTTTTTACGCGTGGTTGCTGGTAATTGTACACTTGTGACATGGAGTTGACAAATAAGGTGGTGGTGGTGGTGGTGGTGGTGGTGGAGTTGGCTATCTTTAACTAAAATAAACATCCAATTCATAAAATAAAAGAAAAAAATCACAAAGAACCTCCAATATAAACACGTTCTTTTTTGCAATCTTAGTGTAGAAAGGATATTGTGTGTGTGTGTGTGTGTGTGTGTGTGTGTGTGTGTGTGTGTGTGTGTGTGTGTGTGTGTGTGTGTGTGTGTGTGTGTGTGTGTGTGTGTGTGAATTTTTCATATTTATTAAGAGATGATAAAACAGGCAAAGCAAAACAGCAAACATCTGTCACTGCTTCCTTGATGAGGTGACGAGCTGGTCCCTGAATCTCTGACACCCCCGAGGGACATGAAAGCCTGATTGAACACCCAAGGGAAGTACAAACACTCGGTATTAAAGCCTCGAAGGAATATAAGACGAAAGGTTAACACATGGACTCTCTCTGATTGTGATGTTTTGTGCTTAGTTCTCAGAAGCAACACAGATTTACTTTCATTGCTAGACCATATAAAAGTAAAGGGGTTTTATCTATTTTTTCAAGCAAATTACTGAAATCACGAAAAGGACCAGTGCTTGCTTTTGTTTTGTTTTTAACTTGAAGACTATTACTGTCATGAATCATAATTTTTTAGTAGTTCTAGCGAGTAAAAAAATAATTACAAAAAGGAAATAGAAAAATTATAAGCATACTGAAATATAAAATAATAATAATAATAATAACGACAACAACGCCAACAACAAAAGAGGAAAACATAAAAACAAAATCAACATACCAAAAAAAAAAAAAAAACGAAAAAAATACTTCAAAACAAAACAAAAAACATTTCAAACTGACACTGCCCAAAAAAGAAAAAAAAAATTGAAAACCTTCAATACTACAAAACGTAACACACACACACACACACACACACACACACACACACACACACACACACACACACACAAACACACACACACACACACACACACACACACACACACACACACACACAGACAGCTCTGAGATTTTGAATTATATCATCGGACACCTCGGGAAAAATGTAAAAGCCAGCCCAGCGTGTCAAATATTAACCGTGACACATCAACGCAAACTTGGTCGTGCAAAAGTTGACTGCAGGAAGACGATGTCCGTGGGGAGTACATGAATAAATCCTATCTTGATAAATATTTCCCCTCCCAAGCACCCCTTCCTCCTCCCTTTCCCGCTTTTCTCTCTCTCTCTCTCTCTTTCACAGCAGTTATTCGATTCGTAGGTGCTTTCACTTTCAGATTTTCGACAGGGTACGCACGATGCTTTAAGATGAGATCCCCGCTCCCATATGACTTGAAATATTTTAGTTAGAGTCAGTGTAGGAAAGACGTTTGCTTCTGTGTGAGTGAAGTTAAGCAGCAGCACCAGCAGCAGCAGCAGCAGCAGCAGTAGTAGTAGTACGTGGAAATCCATTAAGTTATTACGAATATTACCAGTTATTCATTACGGGAAGTGTTTATGCAAACTTTCAGTCAGTTATAACGCGTATATAGCTTACTTCAAGTCAGTTACATATAAAACACGACAGACAGACATGCAAAAATCAAGTCACTAGCAATAAAGAACAATCATACGTGAAGACAAGTTAAGTCATCCACACACTGATATATTCTTTGTAAGTATCTATGACTCCGTGACCGTATGTCCTTGAGGCGCCATACTCACACTAAGCGCAACCATGACAACAGGCAGAGGTGACAACCATGACAGAAATATAAGACAACAGGCACTGCACCACACGCGAACGCACGCACTCATCCATTCACGCACGTATACGCTGTCACATTCATGCATGACTGAGAGAGAGAGAGAGAGAGAGAGAGAGAGAGAGAGAGAGAGAGAGAGAGAGAGAGAGAGAGAGAGAGAGAGAGAGAGAGAGAGAGAGAGAGAGAGAGAGAGAGAGAGAGAGTAAAATAAAAACACAGGAAGACAAATAGGAGGTAGATAGAGAGACGCAAATGTTAAACAAAACAAACACGAATTTAGTGTGTGAATGGAGCAAGCAATCAGACAGTAGTAATAGACACAACATGACAATTAATAACCTGCGAGTGTTTCTAAACCAGACCAAACAATCAAACTAATTACAACTATTAAATTGCTACAGAGTAATGACGCAGCGTTGATGGGAGCGGAGACAAGCAACAGGGGGAGGCGAGGAACGGCAAACAAACCAACTGTGACCGCTTGCATCAACTGACAACAATAACAGCACTCGGTATAATTTGCGAGGCGGCACGCTGCTTATTACCTCCCCAGACACACCTGTAATAAGCCCCATCAAGGTACAAAAGGTTTAATAACACCAACTGATAATCCATATCTACTTCTCTCCTTTTTTTGTTATTTCTTTTCCCTCTCTCTCTTTTTATAAAGGGGATACCAGGTGTTAAGATAGAAGACTGGTATTTATAACAGACTTATAGTATGTAGTACCAGGTTTCCTCTCTATCTGTTTTTGTTTTCCTTGTTATTTAAGTGTGAAGCAGATGTTGAGGTTCTTTTTTGTGTAGAAGTATTAACAATGTCAGACAAGATATTAGTGGTTTAAAAAAAAGTGAAAACAGCTATTATATACAAAACTCTCTCTCTCTCTCTCTCTCTCTCTCTCTCTCTCTCTCTCTCTCTCTCTCTCTAGTGTCAACATGAAATCAGAAACGAAATGATCATAAAAACAACAAAAGACATGACTAAGTAAACACACGGCGCTGAGTCACTAGCAGAAGCTTAAGAGAGGAAAAAAATATGCAAAACCAGAGATAACCGATCTACCCACCTGCCTCTCTAGCCCACCTGCGGCACGTGTGTGTGTGTGTGTGTGTGTGTGTGTGTGTGTGTGTGTGTGTGTGTGTGTGTGTGTGTGTGTCATTCTTCCAACCACTTTACAAACACAGTAATACTACCAATCACGGAACAATAGTTGTAGCAGAGAGAGAGAGAGAGAGAGAGAGAGAGAGAGAGAGAGAGAGAGAGAGAGAGAGAGAGAGAGAGAGAGAGAGAGAGAGAGAGAGAGAGAGAGAGAGAGAGAGAGAGAGAGAGAGAGAGAGAGAGAGAGAGAGAGAGAGAAAACAACGTGAAAGAGAAGAAAAGGGAATCAACATTCAATTTACATATTTCCATCAAGGCGGCGGCGGGCTGAGCGGAGGGACGGTATCAGAGGCCCATCGACGCGAACAGGAACAAGTGACGTGTCGCAGCAAATGATGTGAACAAAATTATCAGGCGGGACCATCAGACAACATAGAGCAGGAGGAGGAGGAGGAGGAGGAGGAGGAGGAGGAGGAGGAGGAGGAGGAGGAGGAGGAGGAGGACTTAGAGAATGACGACAACAGAAACCTCAACTACTAAACCTATGACAACCGAATACAAACATGACAAAGAGAAAAAAATAGAAACGAAGAAAAAAGAGAAAAGAGAAGCACAAAAATTAAAAAGGAGATAAACTAATATCTTAGATGGGAGGAAAAAAAGATGCAGTAGCAGCAGATGAGGAGAGAAAAATGAGGCAGGATGGAGATGATGGGAGGATTTAAGGTAAATATACATTTTTTCCTGAAGAGTATGGTTTGATCAAATATTCATAGGAGAAGGAACATTAAATATATTACCGCTGCGTATCACGAGTCAAGGCTCCCCCCCTAGGCCTCCACCCTCAATCCCCTCACATCCCAGCCCAGGCAGAGCAACCCCTGCTTAGCAAACAGGACGCGGCGCACGGCTCACCTGAACACAGTTTTCCCCCAAAAGAGCGGCAGGCAGGCGCTACACATCAACGTCAGACCCGCTATAAAATGTTGGCGGATATGCATAGAAAAGAGACGATACGAGAGGCGGTGGAGACGATGCTAGCTGGGGAAAAATACAGCAGTGAAAAGTAGTAGTAGTAGTAGTAGTAGTAGTAGTAGTAGTAGTAGTAGTAGTAGTAGTAGTAGTAGTAGTAGTAGTAGTAGTATTAGTAGTAGTAGTAAAATTTCAAGATATATAACATTTATCACCACGATGACAATGATAGTAATAATGAAAGAAAGGTGGGAAAGAAAGAAACAAGATAAAAAGAAATAAAGAAAGGAAGAAAGAAAGAAAGGAGGGCAGAGAAAGAGAAGAAATATAAAGACATAAAAAACTGAAAAAACACATACAAAAAATAAAAACAACAAAACCACAACCACCACAATTACTACCACCAACAAAAACCACAACAGCAGAAGTAAAAGAACACACAAGCACACACCATCGAAGGCAGTACGGTTGGGCGTGTGTGTTTCTGGAACCAATGAACGCCAGTAAGAGATAGTCACGCAGGCACCACGCACGTCCTATACACTCGTTAGCTTCTCACGCCGGTCGTGCTTCATCTGTTACCAGCGCGCCTCCACAATGAGAGCTTCGTAACACGCCCAGTTAAGTTCAAAAATTGGCGGTGGAGTGCGGGACGTGAACTGCATGGTAAAGAGGTAGGTAGGTAAGTGTAATCGGTTCCTGCCGCCCCGTAACGCTGATTGTTGTGAGAGTCAGCTTTTTTCTCCTCGTCCTCGTTTTCCTCTTTTTCATTATCATTATCAATATCATCACTTATTATTGTATGTTTGTTTATTGTTAGTGTTGCCATTACTAATGATATAAGTGATGTTGCTGCTGCTTCTTCTACGACTACTGCTACTGCTGCTGCTACTACTACTACTACTACTACTACTACTACTACTACTAATAATAATAATAATAATAATAATAATAATAATAATAATAATAATAATAACAATGATAATTTTCATTTTCTTCTAATCCTCCTCCTACTAATACTAATATTTTTTATTCTTAGTTTTTCTTCTTCCACCATCTTCTATTAATCCAACTACTACTACTACTACTACTACTACTACTACTACCATTACTACTGATTTTCCTCTTTTTCTCCTTCTCTCTCTTTCTCTTCATACTACTACTACTACTACTACTACTACTACTACTACTACTACTACTACTACTACTACTACTACTACTACTACTACTACTACTACTACTACTACTATTACCACCCTATTATTTTCTCCATACTATTTTTGCTGCAGGCGAAATCGTCTTCATGATTGAGAAACAAATCCTCTGCAGTCTTCTCTTCCGGTGCGATCATCAATTTCATCTCACTTAATGACGTCAAACAACCACAGGGAAAGAACTCTGCGATTCTTTATACCTCTTCATTTAAACCGGTTCAAGCATAAGAGTAATACTGCCTTAATACTCAGACAAACTTACTGGCTAATACACTCCTTCCACTCAAATCACGTACTTATCCAACTATTTAGAGAGAGTGAGGAAATGGTTGAAGGAAGTCTATTTTCAACCAAGTCAAAGTGGAAGATCTTTTTTTTTTCTTTGACTCTTATTTCCTTTTTCCTCTTTTTTTCCCTTTTAGACTGGCGAACCATTCAAACTATTCTCATTAGAGCCTTCAGAGGCGGGGAGCAATAAGGTTGATGGACTTACACAGACAGACATACATACATACATACAGACAGACAGACAGACAGACAGACAGACAGACACAGACAGGTAAATAAGCAAGCAGACAGTCAATCATAAAGAGAAAAAAAGGCAGACAGGACAGAATAACATGAAAAAGAACAAAGAAAGGAAAAAAAACTGACAGAGAGAGAGAGAGAGAGAGAGAGAGAGAGAGAGAGAGAGAGAGAGAGAGAGAGAGAGAGAGAGAGAGAGAGAATATCCCAAAAGTCAACATATATAAGAGCTCCTCCCGGAAAGAATGTAAATATAGACAGAAAAAAAAAATAAGAAAAAAGTCAAAAGAAAGAGTGCATGCTGGTGGCTAGAGACACGACGAAAGAAGAGAAGACGATTTCCACCACTTCCCTTGTTTAATCAACTGAATGTCAGGTAATGTTACTTCCAAGACTACTTCACTGAAAAAAAAAATAGGTCTGTTTTATTTCTTAGGCCCTTCTATACTAGGATGCATTTTTACCTTGAGATTTGTGTAAGACTAGACCGTTTTATTGACATTAGGAAGGGTCTATGGAGGTCAGAAGATTAATGGCCAGAGTCTTCATTATTCTGATCCCCCACATAAGTTCCTGAAGCTGTATAGAATCATCAAACAGTAACGAACAGTGAACAGGAACGTTAGTTAGAGACACACACACAGGGGAAGTACAAGAACGTAGTACTCCTATGAAAAATACATCAAAAATAAAATCCAAAGTAAAAATAATAGTGCCATGAAAGTACAAACAATCGGATGCTGTGAAATGAATGACAACAGAAAACTGAAGAAGGAGAGTGAGATACAGAAAAAAAATGTTTGAGTGTTATAAAAGTAAAAAAGAAATATGGAAAAAAGTGCTACGGAAGAGTATAATGACTAATATTTTGTTGCGCTTCATTTCAAGCAGTACCCGAGATTACAATGATAGTTACAATTATGGTCAATGGTATAGTAACCAGCCTCGTTTACCTCTACTCTCCTTAGCTTTCTGTCTCGAGGTCAACTTTTCAGATCTTAGAATGCAGCATGTTAACCTATTCAGTACTGGGCCACATTTTTGCTATGAGTTTTGAGTATGATTGGACGATTTTATTGACATTAGGAGGTCAGAAAATTAATGGTCAGAGTCTTCACTATATCAATCTCCGTTTGTGAAGCTGTATAAAATTGCCAGAACGAATATGAAAACGCGTATTGGTACTGAAGGGGTTAAGTTTCGTAAATAGCTTGCCAACAGATCAAAGAACTTAAAGTTGAAAGGAAAATAAAAAAAAGAAAGCGCAGAATAGTATGAATCTTTTACAGTATCTTTTATAATTAGTGGCTATCTTAATAAGTCAAAACAACATGCAAAAATGTGAAGTACAAGGAAATACAATTTAAACTTCGTAAAATATCAAAGAAAACCCAGCCCGGTGCATTTTTTTTTATCTATCTTCAATTTTCCTCCGTCAATCATTCCATCAATTTATCTGTCTATCTTTCTGGCTGGTTGACTGACTGCTCTCTCTCTCTCTCTCTCTCTCTCTCTCTCTCTCTCTCTCTCTCTCTCTCTCTCTCTCTCTCTCTCTCTCTCACACACACACACACACACACACACACACACACACACACACACACACACACAAGCAAAATCAAACTTTACATACACAATCATCCCCCACAGACAACTTCCAGCATGAAATAAGCATCACAGTGGAAGCGTCTCTCACGTTTCTAAGAACTGCTTACAATAATTTCATTCTTATGTCACGACGCTGCTTTCAGGGGTGCTGTACCTTGACCCCGGCCGGCACTGTGATACTGGCTGGATGGGGAGAGACAGAAACAGAGAGAAAGAGACAGGGAGTGAAGAGCGAAGGGTGAAAATAATGAGGATGAAAAGGCTAACGATGAAGGAGGAAATGAGGGAAGCAGCAGTATGAGGAGGAGAGGAAGAGGACGAGGTAGAAGGCGAAGTCAAGGAGTTGAGTAGAAAAGATAAAAGGGACGAGCAACGAGAGGCTATGAAAGCACACATCAAAGAGAAAAATGATACCAAAGAGTGGATTTCCGCCGCTACCACAGATGTGAAAAAAAACAGAAGAGGAGAAGGATGCATCAAAGTATACCTTGAAGATATGACACTGAATCCATAAAAACCCCCCCCGACCACTGCCACATGTATACTGAGAGAGAGAGAGAGAGAGAGAGAGAGAGAGAGAGAGAGAGAGAGAGAGAGAGAGAGAGAGAGAGAGAGAGAGAGAGAGAGAGAGAGAGAGAGAGAGAGAGAGAGAGAGAGAGAGAGAGAGAGAGAGAGAGAGAGAGAGAGAGAGAGAAACAATCAGAATCTTTGAACTAAGCAAGAAGAATTGAGACAAAAAAAAATCCCGTTTGAAAGGATGAACTTGATGAAAAGAGCAAAAGAGCGGTTTTTTATGATGAGAGGAAGGGAGATAGATAATAAAAGAAGCGCGATGGAAAGAAAGTTTTTTATTTTAGGGATGCGAGAAAATACAAACAAATAAGATATGTCGGACGAAGCTAAGCGGAGAAACGAAGAAAGGCGAAAAGGAAAGGAAATGAATGTTTGAAGGAGGTGAGCGGAATAGGAATACAAATTTCAAAAGGAAAAACAATGTTTGAGGACGAAGAAGAAGAGAAAGATGGGAAGCAAAAACAAATAAATAAAAACATCAATGCATTTTTGAGGAGTATAAAAAAAATAAACATTTGAACTCGATGAAACGGAATCACACACACACACACACACACACACACACACACACACACACACACACACACACACACACACACACACACTACAAACAAAAATTTCAAGGAGATAATGATATGAAGGAGGCAATGGGAGGGAGAATGGCGTTAGATAGGAGGAGGAGGAGGAGGGAGAATGGCGTTAGATAGGAGGAGGAGGAGGAGGAGGAGGTCGATGGTGTCAGAAGAGGAGTCACCGGGCACTGGGAGGAGGAGAACTTTCACTCTGGGTACAGTCACCGGTAATCTATGTAGTCAGGCAGGCAGCCAAACCCATATGCATGATGGAAGACCCCCGTGTTGACCCCACTTTCATGACAAGCATTCCAGGGGAGTACTCACCACTATCATCACCAACACCACCACCAACAACAAAAACAACAAGAGAAACTACACCAACACGTCCACCAGAATATCTACAACCAGAAAACTGCCACCACTACCAACGACAACAATAACATTAACAACAACCCTCAGTCTTCTTACCTGATCCCTAAATTCTGGCTGAGGTTTTGAGATGTGGGGTTTTGTTCAAGTAATATATTTTAGGGCACTAATACTTTTACTGTTGTTGTTCCTGTTGCTGCTGGGGCTGCTACTAGTGTTACGTTACTACTATTACTATTACTACTGCTACTACTATCACTACACTAGAATACTAATTAAATCATTTATACTCTCTCTCTCTCTCTCTCTCTCTCTCTCTCTCTCTCTCTCTCTCTCTCTCTCTCTCTCTCTGCTGCCTGCTGCCACTACTGGCTTTTATTCTATCAACCTGTTTGTTTCCTATCCGGTTCCTCCTTCCCCAGTTGCCCACGTGTCCTATGCATGTTTTTCTTTACCGCTACCTATCCTTTACTCATGATCATTAAGTTTCCTTGGGTTAGGTTTTCAGTTTAACCTTCCACGCACGAGGCAATGGAAGGAATTTCCTTTATAAGACCCTGAGTAAGAGTCCCCCTTTTCTACATGACAGATTCACCATTCTTATTAGTAGGAGATCTCTTATGATATGTGAGGTTTTTATTCCTTTCCTTTTCCATCATTGAGATAGAGTTTCATATTCAATAATTACGTCTATAACTGATATGTTAAAGAATTTTCTATCATTAGTAATTTTGTTTCTTTCCTGCTATCTTTTTCTTTTCTTTTTCATTCTATCTGAGACTTAATATCCTCACTATTCAGCTACTTGTACAGGATAGATGAAGGTCTATACATTAAAGTGATGGAGATACGTAAACACTTCACATATTAACGAGAGGCACCAAATTACTTATCTCTAGACTCAAACGTTTATCCTAGATGTTTTAAATACGTATCAAGAGAACTCACAAATAGCACACATTAAGCTAGCGCAGATGCGCCGTCAAGAAAACCTTCCTTAACCAAAAATTTACGGTATCCTGAAAGGCGTTGGTCTCTCATTTGTATGATTTCTATAGGCCACGATTAAGACTAGTTGTTTCTTGTGGTGATTTTCTTTGATGACACACAGTCCAAGTGGAACTGCCTTTAACTTATGAAAACACCCATGAAACTCCACTGACTTCTACGGAGGTTTCTTATAATAAGTTCAGATCAAATGGCAAGACATTTAGGAATACGAATGATGATTGTATACTAGAAACACACACACACACACACACACACACACACACACACACACACACACACACACACACACACACATACAGTATATTTACATAGATTTTGCCAGTTGGAGGACGTTTTTTTCCACCTAGTAACAATCACGCTTTCCCTTGAGCTGGAGGCCATTACCATACAATGCACTCCATTCTGCTCAGGGTCACTGCACACGCGATGTTGTTGCCTTTCCTCAGGGACTCATGGTGACGACATACGAGGCACCACTTTCTGTTGTCTTGGGTGACTGGGTGACGGTTGGTAGGCTGATGGGCTGATGTTGCTAAGATACACACACACACACACACACACACACACACACACACACACACACACACACACACACACACACACACACACACACACACACACACACACACACACACACATTACACACCGCGTAGTGTAATGGTTAGCATGTTCGACTCACAATCGAGAGGGCCGGGTTCGAGTCCCGGGGCGGCGAGGTAAATGGGCAAGCCTCTTAATGTGTGGCCCCTGTTCACCTAGCAGTAAATAGGTACGGGATGTAACTCGAGGGGTTGTGGCCTCGCTTTCCCGGTGTGTGGAGTGTGTTGTGGTCTCAGTCCTACCCGAAGATCGGTCTATGAGCTCTGAGCTCGCTCCGTAATGGGGAAGACTGGCTGGGTGACCAGCAGACGACCGAGGTGAATTATACACACACACACACACACACACACACACACACACACACACACACACACACACACATACACACAAAGAACACCGAAAGAAGCAGTTCAATGAAGAGGTAGATAGACAAGAAAACACACACACACACACACACACACACACACACACACACACACACACACACACACACACACACACACACACACACACACACACACAGTAAAGCCAAACACATACATCAAGATCACAAAATACGAGTACGTGAGCTACCCATTCCAAAGATCCCAAAGAAAGTTTCAGAGCAGACTTACACCTCCCACCCCACCATCCCCCGAAAGACAAAAAGTGCGTGTTGACACCTCACACTGCGGACCCTTGAAGTCTACACAACCCTTCGCCGGAATACTAATAATGCCCCTTCACGACAACGGTACAAGTCACTTCAGGAAGACATTTCAAATAAGGAGTATGGGTCAATGACATGTACAACTCGGCTCTACCCTGACCTGACCCACTTGATTGCTTGACGTTCCTACGATGTGCGGGTTAAAATGTAAAGGTGGATATCAGAGTGTGTGGTGTACATTAATAGGAAAACAAGACATAGAGAAGTTTGTTATTGTAGTTTGGGGTTAAATGTAATAATATGACTAATAAACCGATTGCATTAACAATAACAACTATTGCTACTACTGCTGGTGCTGCCATAAGCTTTTTTAAAGTACAAAATATATATATATATTAAAAGGGAGATGTTTGTATATTTGGAGGTGAAGGTAAATAGTTGTAACTACACGTGTTTTCTTTCAACAACGCTGCAATGTCAAACAGAGCAAGTAAAAACAACACATTTATCAAAGGTTAAAGCGAATATGTATGCTCGAGTAACCAGATATAGGGACACAATGCGATGCCGCCACTTGCAGAGTGGCTCACAATCAACCTCAATCGAGAACCATTAGAGGGTAAATGGTCAGTCAATTCCTTCTCACCAGGTTTCTTCAGCCATTTACACACAATCATACACGTCAGAAAGCGATGATAGCGTATCGACGGGCGGCGTCTCATCTCCACCGGTGAATGTACCACTAAGGGTCCTATCTCTACATCTGACAGACTGTGGACACCCCACTGTCAAGAAAGGGAAGACAAGAGACCCCCTAGAGAAGTGTTGCATTTTAGTAGCAGCAGTAGTGGTGGCAGTAATAGTAGTTGCTATTGTAGTTGTCGCAGTAATGACCCCATTACTCACTACTCTTAAACGTTTACACATATATTCTTTCATTGGTCTTTCCTACTGATCCATATATTTCCGTAGTTTCTTTTACCACACGACATTCACAGACCAAACTACAGATCCACTCAAGTATCCAGCGTCCTTGGTAAAGTGGAAAGCATCTGCAGGTGGTTGGTGTACCTGGAGAAGGAAATCCGGCGAGGAGAGATGAGGTGCGAGTTGCAAGAAGATAGATTTCATGATGCAAGCTCTGTAATCAATACTAAATATAAACAAACAGTAGATGTTATCGAACCACTGAGGTTGCAGAATGTGGTTTGTGCGCACCTGTTCGTAGACCAAACAAATTAAAAGTATTAAAAGCGACACGCTGTCATTATCATCAGACTTAATGAGTTTTCTGCATGACAAAGGTTTTCTTACCTAACCAATTTTTTTCTCCACTTATCTTCCTCGCCATACTCTGACTAGTGCTAATGTTACAAAATGCTCCTGACAATAACTAAAGCCAAATTTGACCATGAAACAAGACTATGGCATTCCTCGGGTTTCTGAAATTGTAGAGAAAAAAAATAGAGAAAGCACTCGCTGCAAATGGACAGAGGTCTCTATATAAAGGTTGTTACTCAATGGTCAGAACGAGAAAACAAAAGCTAGCCAAAAAAGCAGCTAAACTACTATCCTGCAAATGATTAGTGTTATGAGATGTTTAAAAAATATCTGATCTATTTCCAATTTCACTCTTTATACATCAATGTTCTCTTGGTTTTTACTTATATGATGTTTTACCTAATACAGGCTATGCATTTCTACCTTATTACTGCCATTTCTTTTTGCCTTTACCTTTATATTTGTAACTAAAATATTCGTATATGTTCCTCTACCTAACGCTCTCCATCTGTGATCACACAATCCACGCCTGCCATTAGTTTTTGGAAGCTGCACCGGAGCCACAAAAGAGTTCTGGAGGAAGCACTCCCGGCGGGAATGGAGACGCTGATGAGGAGATTATGCAGGAGAGCATTATACACATACGATAGATGGCGCTGCCTTGACTACCATTAAGACGAGGAAATGGACGTGTGCAGCCAGCGATATGTATCTAAGTGTTGACAGATGGTCTGTTAAGATGACAGAAATGCAGACAGAAATTTCAGCTGAGACAAAGACAGCAATATAGTGAACAGACCAGGAACGATGTGGAGACGTGATTGGAAAATTTGCCACTAATGGCCAAACATCAGAACGAGCAAAGAAAGTTTGGAGCAGCCTTTGCCCTACAGTGGCGCGGCAATGGCTGGCTGGTCGTGAGGCAAACTTTCTCGTTAACTTTTCTTTTCCTTTTGTTATCAAAGAGAAGCTCCAGTGATCATACATTATTGCGCTCTTCCCATATATATATATATATATATATATATATATATATATATATATATATATATATATATATATATATATATATATATACACACACACAGAGAGAGAGAGAGAGAGAGAGAGAGAGAGAGAGAGAGAGAGAGAGAGAGAGAGAGAGAGAGAGAGAGAGAGAGAGAGAGAGAGAGAGAGAGAGAGAGAGAGAGAGAGAGAGAGAGAGAGAGACATACAAAACAAACAGCAACTAACGTGTTGATACTACTAAGACCGCCTGTAAGGGATATAAGCACTACAGACTGTTTGATCCATAAGGATGCAGGGGAGCAAGCTGAACACTGCCACTGGCATGGTGCTTGGAAGGTAGAGGAAGAGAGAGAGAGAGAGAGAGAGAGAGAGAGAGAGAGAGAGAGAGAGAGAGAGAGAGAGAGAGAGAGAGAGAGAGAGAGAGAGAGAGAGAGAGAGAGAGAGAGAATAATGAACTTTTCTATTACCTAACAACATTTACAATTTTTTGAATGGCATAACTTCGCCAGTGAATGACACTATGTTCGTATTCTACGCTGTGCTATGTGGTGTGTGTGTGTGTGTGTGTGTGTGTGTGTGTGTGTGTGTGTGTGTGTGTGTGTGTGTGTGTGTGTGTGTGTGTGTGTGTGTGTGTGTGTGTGTGTAGACACTGGAGAGGATTTGAGGCTTGCACACCTGCCTTCACGGTAAAAGTACAGTTACGCACAGGCTGCTATGGCAAACCCTCACTGAAAAAGGTCGTCATAATTCATAGGAAAAACGGAGGTTTGCAATTACACTTTCTAGCGGCGAGGAGTGGCGTGGCGCAGCGCTCCTTCCAAGCAGGCAGACACTTGCGCTGCCCGAGGCGTCCTTTCACCGTAACAAACAGGTTTCCTTTTTTGGGCTTGTTGCCTCAATGCAGGTCCAGTGATCATGTGAGGAAAAAAAGGATTTAGCCACGTGACGCTCCACTTGCAGCCCAGCGTGCCATGACCCTGCCACCACCTGGGCTGCCACTGCCTCAGCCTGTCTAATGGCAATAAAGGAGAGCTTCGGGAAACATCCATAGGTGTGTTTTGGGGTTTGTAAAATCTGTATAATCTAAACTTTTCTCTGATTTTCGTGAGGCTGAAACCATGACTTTGCTGGCTGATCTCTCTCCGTCCACGAAACCGAACAGTGGAAACTCCAAGCAATTTG
>NC_059269.1:6616128-6646128 GCF_017591435.1 Portunus trituberculatus | reverse complement strand
GTGGGAGGCGGAGTGTGGCCGGATCGGGGCCGTCTAGTGACGTAGAGATTATATAACCTCTTCCGGCAACGTTGACGATGACACACTTTCTCGGCGGCGCGCGCGGCCTCCCACCGACACTACGCTTACTACCACATCTGCCCAGGCTATGTGGAAGTAGTATCCAGTGTTTCCTTCGCAGGGAGTGTGCAGCAAGGGCGTGGTGGGGCGTGTGTAGGCGAGCGGCAGCAAGTGTGGCACCGCCGCCACTGTGCAGGGAACGATGGAAGGAGTGGGCGGAGTGAGCTACAGAAGGTCGGCACTCCGCTAACAACGGTGTTAAACATCAAGGCTACAGTTGGGAGGTAAAAGGCTTAGTAAAGTACAATCATGTAGAAACCACTAGAGGAAACCTTAGAGATGAGTGCGGTGCAGTGTACATACACCCCCCCGGCCACCTACCTAAATATACGGCCTCAGCCACTGCTCGCAGCTCCGGCTCCTCCCACATTCATCATACTAATAATTAAAACCATATTTTTAAGGCAAAAGCCAACGATAAATCTTGTGTAGCTTTGAGATAAGTGTTTCTTATCTAGTAATACTGATATATGGCCTTTAGTTATCCTGGTCCAGGTACCATCATTCTCTACACTTGGCAACATTGTCAACATTCTCCTAGAGTACGAACACGTGACACGGAGTAAGGTAACACCCCGCTGCTGCTGCTGCTGCTGCTGCTGCTGCTGGGCCTTCGTCTCCATCATCTTCATAAGAGCAGCCCCTACTTGAGGCTAGGTTGCCGCTTCCTGATGACAACTATTGTTTTCACTGCTGAAGAAGGACTGACGCGCATGCTTGTATTTCGCCTGTATTTTTTCGTCTTGGCCGTGAGAAGTGAAGGTTCGGCAACTAATGTCAATAACTGCTACGTTGCCTACGTCATGCCCTGCCGCGTGACATCCCCGGGAGCAGCAGGCGACACTGCGAGCGATAGTATCCGTAACATATTATGTTTCGTAGATGCCTGGCATAAGTTTTGGTTACTGTGGCATGTTGGTGGTATTATAGAATAGGTTTCCTTCTCTAGATAGTGGTCGGTGATTCAGGCACTTGGCTGTTCTCTGTTTGTGTGTGTGTGTGTGTGTGTGTGTGTGTGTGTGTGTGTGTGTGTGTGTGTGTGTGTGTGTGTGTGTGACAATGCTATTATTAGGTAATGGTTGGCTTATACTAAAATCCTTGATTTGTAGCAAGACGCACGTTGTTCCCGTTGCTAACGAGAGTAGTGGACGCTTGTACTTGTTTACTGCGCTGCCGGGAGAGCACGAGGAAGCTCTCGTGACCATGCACCCGTCCCCCTTCCACGCCTCCCTCTCCCTCTCTCCCCCATCCTGCCTCCACTAGATGTCTTTCACCGCTACTGATTTCCTATTCATCTCCCTCCCACGCAGTTGGTGTTGGCCACACCGGACCCATCTGTTGGTGCGGCCTTCAATATTTTCTCGGCTTCGCTCCCGTACGGCAGCATAGAAAGTAGAGGAAAATAATTGTATTGCATCCGCTTTTCCTTCGCGTTAATGAGCGGCCACGTTTCACACACAAGAATATGTTCAGCTTCGTTACAATTATCTTTAATGTAAAATTAAGTAAGAACTTATGTCATTCCATTCACTTTATTATGAACATGTAATACATGATTTGCACTGAGTAAAACCAAATCTCCCCTTCCCAATTAAAGCAACAGGTAAGGTCGCTAAACCCATATCTATGGGCCATCTCACGGCCCTCTCCACGCCAGGTAAGACTATGCGACATTAATATATTGCTACGTTTCCCCACCTTTTGTAGCACGGAAGAGGCGCAGTTCTCCCATATTAAGTAGAAGGGTGAACCCACTAAATTCTTAAACTTATGGCTGTGTTCACATACGTTATCGCCTAATGTTTCTCTAGTCTTTAAACTCTGCCTATTCCATCCGGCTAGGAATATGCGACGTAGATATACTGCAACGTTTTTTACCTGCTGATGAGATAAAGGGTATTATTTTCCACAAAACTGGTGAAAGGTATGGCCACTAAATTCGTAGAGAGCGCTCATACAGGTCAGCCTCTAATGTGTTCCCACACCTTACACTCGTGGCTAACAGCGCGCCTGTCAACTAATGAGTGCAGCGTTATCTAAACTCTCTTGTTAGCGGCACGCCGGTAAGTTTGGGAGGCTTGCATCGCGGTGAACTGAGTGGGCACCGGTTAATTACTCCCACGATAAAGAGTCGTAAACGTGGCATACCAACACACCTTTTTCATGTCCGCCTATAAACTGATGAGGAGAGATAAAGCGTGCGCCGACCTGCGTCCACTTATAACTCGCCCTCCTTATCACGTTTATGTCTACTTTATGGCGGCTTCTCGCGACCCAGACCGTCTCTCTTCCAGGAAAATGACTACTACTTCCACTACTGCTACTTCTGCTGATGCATCGACTACTGCTACTGCTATTTACCCTTGGAGATAAAAAGTACTACTTGCACCACTATCACTACTGCTTCGAGAAAAACTATTATAACTTCCGCTACTCTTCCAAGTACGTACCTTCCTAACAACTACTACTATTGCTCCTCATTTTACAAGGAAAAGACCCATTACTTCCACTACCGCAGCAAATACTACTGCTTCCACCTCACTAATGCAACTACTGTCACTCATCTCTCGAATAAAACGACCATCACTTCCACCACTACTAAATTACTGCAACATCCACACATTTTTATTTCTAGTTCTCCTCGTCATCGTTACCTAGAGACGCTGACTCAAACTACCCTCCCTTCTACACTGAACGATGGAAACACAACTCCAAGGTAACTAGATCGGCCTCCAGATGTTCCTTTTCTTTTTACTCCCTCGGTAATTCATACACGCAGACGGGACGAGTGGCTAGTAGGGGAGGGGGACATCGCCAACACAACGGTTCGAGTCAAGTTCCCTCCACTGTATGCTTAGTTCTTTGCATTAACATAAGGGTACAGGGTTAACAATGTGGACCTCTGTGCTCGTGGCTGCTTCCTTCCTGTTGTGGCTTCATCACACACACACACACACACACACACACACACACACACACACACACACACCACGTGAACCCCACAGAACTGTACTACAACGCTGCATCAATCACAAGCTATTAATGGTTCATTATCACATGTTCTAAATATAATACGCACATAAATAAATCAACTACAGATTCAGATGATATACTCGAGTTGTGCTATAAAGATTGATTACATGAATAGCTGGCTGAATCATTTAACATTTATACCGCTATGGTGATATTTTATTTACATTCACAACACTGAATTAATCTTTTACATGGGCACAGAAAAATGAAAGGATAAAGTTTTTTTTTTCCCTTTTACTTACAAGAATACTCGATAGATTAAAGTGAAAAGGTTGACCAGAATTCTATAAATGATTATGGAGGAAGATTAATAAGTGAACGCAAAACAGATTAAATGTCTATTGTAAGAAAATTTTCAACACTATCATATTACAGCTGCCTGGATCCTGTCCACTGGTATACATTTTTAAACCGAATATGGCTGTATGTTAAAGTTTTTTATGATTCGTTCGTAAAAGCGTTCTATCATTCTTGAGTACCGTATATTGAAGCTGCGTAGAGAAATTTCTATGATTTGATTGGACTGTGTATTAGAAAGTTTATCATCCGCTTAGTATACCAGAGTGATAATTTTCGGTAAATATTTGGAGGTGTCCCTACCTTCCTATACCAGCTCACGGTCTTCATCTCCCACCAGCTGAATAAGAGAAATACACAGGAACTAGCTACATCTACCATTAAAAAGTACAGCACACAACACACACACAAAAGGCATAAAACTCTCAATGCCTCAACTTTTCCTCCACTCGTCTCAAAACACGGAGAGGAAAGTTAAAATTCATTGTCATTTTACGTCGAGAATAATTTCGCACGTGTAGCTGTGTGTGTGTGTGTGTGTGTGTGTGTGTGTGTGTGTGTGTGTGTGTGTGTGTGTGTGTGTGTGTGTGTGTGTGTGTGTGTGTGTGCAAGTGTGTGCGCGCCCTGCCGTTCTCACCTTCCAACACACATTTGTTTACGTAACGTTTGTACCTTTCGCCCAGTAGTACTCGTCGCGGTGGTAGTAGTAGCGGTGGTGGTGGTGGTGGTAGTAAACCTCTGTCCGTGGGTCGGCTGGTTCATGACTCGTTGACTCACTCATCTACCACCATGGGTTAAAAGGTTCCTGACGTGCGAGTTCTGCCGTTGTACCGTGGTTGACGAAAGATTCTCTCCTTAACTCTCCTTTTCATCTCCAGCTACCACGACTCACGAGGGCACAGTGGCGGTGGTGACACGTGAGAAGAGTGTTCGGATGGACTCTTACATGTTGCCTTTGGTTCTTGTTACTTGTACTCGTGTTTCGTTTGTAATTTGTGATTTGATTGACTTTTCCTGGTTCCTGTCCTTTTCTCCGTCTTTTTTTCACTCTTTGTAAGTTTCTACCGCCTCACTTCTCTTCCTTTCCTTTTTGTATCCCTTTCTCTGGCACGTAGTTTACGAGCACATAGTTCAGCAGATAGCCTCGTTATAGTCCAACAAATCTACCAGTATCTGTTCTATTGTAGTCCTCTTTTTCTTCCTCTTCTTCCTACTTCTCCACTTGTTCCTCCTCATACTTTGCTTTCTCCTGTCCCTTTCGCTTTTCCTCTGCGCAGGTCCTTGCACCTCAAATTTTTTTATTCCATTCCTCTTATAAACTGAGTCTCATACTTGTTCTGCGTTCCTTCCTTTGTCCATCCTACTTCTCCAAAGACTTCCTCTTCCTCTTCTGTCTCCTCGTCCTGCTATCCTAACCATCTTCTACCCCCACACTCCTGCCCCAGTCCTCTTCTGCGTACCTCCTACTCAAGTTCTTTTTTTTCTTTCTTTATTTTACCTCTCTCATACTCAGACAAAGGGAAGGGATGAGTCAGAGCACCCGAACGGATGGGGGAAGGCACTTCATGTTGTGAGTGGTGCTGGCTTGATGCAGGAGAAGGGTACGGAGTGATGATTTGAGTCTGAGTGTAAGTAGTACTGTGTGTGTGTGTGTGTGTGTGTGTGTGTGTGTGTGTGTGTGTGTGTGTGTGTGTGTGTGTGTGTGTGCAGTTCGTTCTACAATTGATTATCTGTGTCCGTGATTTGTCTGATTTTTTTGTTTATGTGTGTGTGTGTGTGTGTGTGTGTGTGTGTGTGTGTGTGTGTGTGTGTGTGTGTGTGTGTGTGTGTGTGTGTGTGTGTGTGTGTGTGTGTGTGTGTGTGTGTGTGTGTGTGTGTGTGTCCTAACGTTATTTTCCTGCCACTAAGATACAATATAAATATTTGAAAAATACACTTTCGACGCACATGTACCATCAATTGTAACATTTACGTACATTTTTGTTTCTTTTCGTAAAACTTATCATTATCATGTATATCTAATCTAACATCTAGCTGTCTATTTTTCTTAACCAAGGCTTTGAATTTATAACGCTTTCGTTGTGATGATGATGAGGATGATGGTAATGATGATGCCAGAGTCAATAGGGTCCTGTGGTGTATATATATATCATAACACTCGTGAATAGCAGAGTGAAGTGTTGCTCTACTGTTTACTGCAACATGTATCATTACTCAAGAGGACGTAAGTGAATGCATTGTCTGGCATGAAGTGCTTGGCTTTGTACTCATATTCCTAAACGCATCGAGCTCTCACATGGATCATAAATTCAAATGCTATCGAGATGGTTTGTTAAAGTTTCACGATGTTTTCTTCAGTGCTGCCGAGTCTTAGTTTACCACTTATTAGAATCGTGAAAACGCTCCTCAAAAACCCACACAGCTTTCATGAAATCATCTTAGGTATAACGATCAGAATACTACACTTATTTTTCTCTCCTTATTCTGCAACATTTTTATTTCTAGCCGTACCTGCACAAATTCCAAGAGCTCCAGTTGAGGCTACACGGCTTATCTTTACGGTACTAGCGACAGACTAACAAGATTTCTATACCATTACAAGACAAAATCTTAAGAACTTGGCAATTCACATAGTTTTAAAGATAGTCACGGTGAGATCGCAAAGCTTTTCTTGATAATAGTCTCAGTGTTAGTCACAATAAAACGAATAAAAGCAAGACATGTGAGGCAGTGTGGTGCGACAGAATTTAGTTATTTAAGTATATATGGCATAATATAGTTTAGTATCACAAGTAAAGTGTGTCGAAACGCTGTACAGGAACGAATGTATTATGTTATGGTCTGTCTGAGGTTAAGTAGAGAATAAGTATATGACTCTATAAATAATAATAATAAATAACCTGCATTAATTTTGACATCGGGTGATACGATTTGATTTGAACCTCGTTTGTGAGTTGCTATGATGACAAGAGACAAGTGGAGAGTGTTAGAGTTGCGTTAGAGTGTAAGGAAACGTGCGTATTTAAAGCATGCAGCCATATAAGCTACAGAGACATGTGACTGTGTAGGTGAAGGGAAGCAGAGTAGCAGTGTGTGTGTGTGTGTGTGTGTGTGTGTGTGTGTGTGTGTGTGTGTGTGTGTGTGTGTGTGTGTGTGTGTGTGTGTGTGTGTGTGTAAATGTATTGTGATGGCTGTTATTGTATTAGATTTGTGCTAATCAAATAAAGGTATAGTCTATGTTCTGAAATGGTATGATTACTGTGAAGTACACTGTATGTTAGCCACAAGTACTGTGTGTGTGTGTGTGTGTGTGTGTGTGTGTGTGTGTGTGTGTGTGTGTGTGTGTGTGTGTGTGTGTGTGTGTGTGTGTGTGTGTGTGTGACGATTTTAACATAAAGAATTAGCAAAAAATAAAATAAATAAAACAAAATAGAATATAATACTTTACATACCAACATACTGCCACAACACCCATCTCCGTCTCTCTGATTACGACACCTGAGATGAATATATGAACACACAATAAGGAAAAATATATAGACATGTACGTAATTTCAAGACCAGGATTATTACATCTGCAAAACGACACGAGAAGGTGAGGCTGAGGAACCAGAGAATAGCACGTTCCCCTTCACCTCGTTTCCAAATCAGGGTCTCATATTAGGAGCTGTAAACTAGATTCTGAATTCCATAATAGCCTCTCTCCCCCAGTTCTCCACCTTGTTAAGATTTGGATTCTTTCACGAGGGGAGCATCAGTCCGCCTCGGGAACTTAAAATGGCTTTGGAATTTCAAACTCTCTTTCTATTCCAATCTGGAGGAGCATATCAGCAAGCCTTTTCTTCTTCATTTTCTTTCTTTTTCATTAGCAGTTTGAGATGCAGTCTTTCCCTTTCTGTATAAATCATTGTCGCATTACGAGAAAGATAAAGGAGATATCATGCGCGAAGAGACACAGAGGCAGTGTATGAACAAAAAGCTAATTAAGTGAATGACAATGTAGAAACAAATAAACGTTTACGAATATCTCAAAATATGAGCAACGGAAACATTTGGTACATTATCTACACATTTTTCTTAGCTTACTCTGGGAAAAGTATTCATATTAACACTTTCATTAATTCACACTAGGGAAGAAAAAGAAAACGAGAAAACTTTCCCAACAAAGAAATTAATCCTTAAGAAATTTCACATTTGAGCAAAAGAAACTCACAAGACTAGCTGCTAAGGGAAGCACACACCCCAACACATCTACATCCCTCGCTTACATATATGCATCACTAACAAAGGACCACATCTCTAAGAAATTCAATCTTGTAAAGGAGAGAAAATTTACAACACTGCTGTTGCTAGACACGAAAAGTAAATATTTATATCAATATTTTACAACCAATCCACACATCTCCAGGCATCCACGTATCTGTATCACACAATGGTTCAAAAGTGAGTTAATATTACACGTATCTCTTGAGTGTACAAAAGGACTCTGATGCTCCGTCAAGGATCACAGCTGGAAATGGAAATCATCCTTTTACTTCGTGACAAGAGGACGAGGGGGCTTACTTTCTGCAAGTCTGCCTCGGTGAAGAGGAAAGAAAACTTTGAAGAGGCTACTGCTGCACGAAAAAAAAGATTAATTACGTCCTCAAATAGTTGGCTGGAGGGAAAAAAAATTAAAACGACCCTACGTAAAAGGGATTTAATGGGAAAAATTACATGGATGAGAGAGAGAGAGAGAGAGAGAGAGAGAGAGAGAGAGAGAGAGAGAGAGAGAGAGAGAGAGAGAGAGAGAGGGGGGGGTGGATGGAAATAGTACATATGATGAACAAAACACAAAAGAATGTCTCCAAATAGCATAAAAAATAAATAAAAGATAGATAAAAATAAATAAACATGAATATCTCAACACAATAATAAGAATTGAATAAGAATGGTAACACAAGAAATATACGTACACAAATGAACGTCTTTAGTACCAACACAATGGAGACCTGGTGAAGGGAGAGTAAGAAAGCGAGAGTAGACTCAAACCCTCATTGTATTCACGCGGGAATCTTGGAAGGAACTACAAGAGGCGAGGAGTAATGTTAGGTACGTCGAGAGGGAGCTCGTGGTAGACTTAAAATGGCTAGACAACGGAAGTCAAACTGGGCTGATGTGATGAAGACAATTAAAGGGAAGAGAAAGGGAAGAATGAATCGAACGAGTAATATGATGGCAGAAAGAAAGAAAACAAGAAAGACAAAGAATGAAATGTAAAAATAGGAAAAAAAAAGAGAGAGACAGACTTTTCAGGGTTAGAAAAAAGACCACCTACATTATATGAAATATACCAAAGTGACTCGTATTTTCAAACGCATCATTCTCTCATCAAGATTACTTTCAAACACTCTGATCCCTAAGGGTGTTTCTTTTTCCCCATCTCACTATATACAGTTCATGTTAATCAATCACTAGAATCATGAAAACACCCTTGAAAACTCTAGTGACATCTACTACAGCTTGTTAGAAGAAGAGAATGTACTACAGAATGTTCAGCGATACAAACCTAAGTATATTTCTGGGACGCCTGGAAGTATTCAATCAGACATCAAGCAGTCACACAGCATGGAGGCCCACCTGGCACTGCTGGCCACTCAATACCACCCTAGGCCCGACCCCTTTTGCCTGCTGTGTGCTGCACTGCGAAGGGTTGGGCAGGATGGTGGTGGTACTAACGATAACTATTAATTCAGAGTGCAGATGTACGAATCAGGGTGATGATACATTGATCCTGATCTTAACATTTCCTTCTATCAAGCACCAGAATCATAAATCAATACCGAGATAAAATTGACCAAGTGGACACTCGCCATCTGTTACATAAATGTTTTAGTTGGACGAGGATGAGTTATGTTATGTTATGTAAGCTTATCTAATCTAACAAAACCAAACAGAGTAAAAAAAATAACAAAACAGTCAAATGAAAATGGTAGTTCTTTTGAGGCGAAGAATGGGCCTGGTTAGGTTATGTTGGGTTAAATAGCATAATGTAACACCAAATACGATAAAATATAGAACGAAACTTAACGAATGTACCTGAGCCTATGAAAGCATGACAGTAACTGAGACTGAACTCCATGTAATTAGAAAGAGAAAAAACGAAAAAAAAAAAGAAAAAAGGGCTTAATGCATCACTTGAGCCACGAGCGATGCAGCGTCCTTCGTCACCAGCGGCAGCAGCGGGCAGCCCTACGCTACAGGTGAGTCAGGGATGGCGGGGCAAGGACCGGTGAGGCACATGGCGACGCTCAGGTGATTGGGCTGATAAAGAGTAATATCCTGCACGACTCGTTTGGCCACCAGCTGCGCCACACAGGCCGCCCTCCCACCCCACCCAGGCAGGCGTGCAGGCAGCCGCCCGGACACAATCACCGCCATCTTATCCACGTGTTGCATCCTGCACTGCCAGTGAAGTGTAAATATACAAATCCTCTGCGTCTCTCCTCAACCACTGTTGCGTGTATCTCTAGTGCAAATACGCATAAAAGTGTTTTCCAACCTACTGTTGCGCTTCAGAGCTTGTTTCTCCTTCATGGTGGCTGGATACGGAAAACATATTATTCATCCAATCACACAACGTCTCACGTGTTTGGTATTCGGTGAGCAAAATATCAAAATCTGCACCCCTTTGTTCTTTCCACCTTCCCACCCACACGTTGCTTTCATTCCCTATCGTTTTTCTCTTAAAGTGAAACGTATATATATTCAGGAAAGTCTCCCGCCAAGTTAATTCTCGACAAAGAGAAGGTATAGTGTGTTAGCTGAGATTAATTAAGGTAATATATATACAGGTAATCAACCCCGAAGAAGAGTTTCCCTCACGGTATTACGAAATCAAGCTAACACAAGTATGCTAATGTTTGGGATGAGAAGATTAAATTAACCAAATGTACGACAAGAAATTCTGATTACTTTTAATAAAAAGGAAGCTTACTGATCGCGCAATTACACACAAACATACACACACACACACACACACACACACACACACACACACACACACACACACACACACACACACACACACACACACAGTCCATGTAGCTTTCGACGAAGCACCGTGAAGTAAGTGATCACAATAAAGAAAAAAAATAAAAGTAAAAATATAAAAAAGGATCATTAAATTATAGTTTCAACTTACGCTTTTTGTTGTAAAAGAGAAATTATTATGTGTGTGTGTGTGTGTGTGTGTGTGTGTGTGTGTGTGTGTGTGTGTGTGTGTGTGTGTGTGTGTGTGTGTGTAAAAGCATAACTAGTTTTTAATTAATTTCTTTGTTCAATAACATTCCAAGATAATCTATAAATTAATACAACAGCATTTTTTACATCCATCCAACCTATCATCTAATGAACACAAAGAGTTAACAATAGCTACATTCATATCACTTACAACAATAATACCTAATCATTTAAATAACAGCATGATTTTTTTTCAGGTGCAAAACGTTATTGCTCTAGGCATATCAATATCTTTCTCTGGTTCTGTATATATTTCTCTCCATCTCTCATTCCATTTCTCTCTCTCTCTCTCTCTCTCTCTCTCTCTCTCTCTCTCTCTCTCTCTCTCTCTCTCTCTGGGAAAGTACAGAATGCGTGGACTTGTATAATAAAAAAGAGTGAAAGGGGTGGTAGTGAAATGCACTATTTGGCCATTCACACACACAAACACACACACACACACACACACACACACACACACACACACACACACACACACACACACACACACACACACACACACACACACACACACACACACACACCTGTGGACGCTCTTAACCAAAGCACCTTTACTGCAGTGTGGACAAGCGAGAGGATCGAGTTTCATGCCTTCAAGCCTTCAGTGGAAAGTACAGGAAGTGAAATCCCTAGCCACACACACACACGCACACACACACACACACACACACACACACACACACACACACACACACACACACACACGGAGCTTAACTATGGTGGGTGCGTGTGTTCCGTGTCCCTTGAGTTCAGTGGATCGGAAGCGTCTCTCCAGCCCCTACATTTGGCGCCTCGCAACATCCGCACCCACCACATACGCGAGTTCCGGGACGCCTGCCTGCACGTTTTGATTCGGTTATTTATGTTTTTTTTCCTGCAAGGGGTGTGTGTGTGTGTGTGTGTGTGTGTGTGTGTGTGTGTGTGTGTGTGTGTGTGTGTGTGTGTGTGTGTGTGTGTGTGTGTGGAATATATTTATTTTATAAGCAATCTCTATTTGAAATATTTAATAAGTGCTTAGTAGTTTGTATGCACGTGTATAAGTACAGTACAACTATTTTTGTCTAATATGTAATTTATGTATCAGATAACTCACATTCATCAACTGACTATGAAATTTCGTAGCGTCTATTTTCTTTGTTCTAACGATGATATCAATTGAATGCAACAACTGTCTCTTGGAGGTGGAATTTTACACAACATTTAGGAATAAGAAATGCATCCTTCTAATTACCGATATCTGGTCGAGAATTGGTGGGTGATTCTTTGAAGGAACACTTGTGCGAAGAGGAGGAGGAGACGTGACTGTTATAATCCAAACGAATAATGGCGCACTACAAAGTTACTGAAAAGAGTGAGAGCAAAGGAAACCAACGTAATCCTTCAAGATATCAAGTACAAACCCTAAATGACTTCACTCTATTCCACACACACACACACACACACACACACACACACACACACACACACACACACACACACACACACACAGACGAACTTTCTATCTGATTTTGTCTCCATGGGCACCTTCCTATGATTTCAGCTATTTTAAGAGCGGCGTATCACGAGATCTTCAGAACTAAATTGAACGACCAGATTGAAACTTTTTTCCCCTTTTAGAGAGTGATAATTAAGCTCTCTCTCTCTCTCTCTCTCTCTCTCTCTCTCTCTCTCTCTCTCTCTCTCTCTCTCTCTCTCTCTCTCTCTCTCTCTCGAAACTTATTCTTACTTTCATGAAATACAAACCTTTTCTCTCCACCACAAACTTTAGTAGTAGTAGTAGTAGTAGTAGTAGTAGTAGTAGTAGTAGTAGTAGTAGTAGTAGTAGTAGTAGTAGTAGTAGTAGTAGTAGTAGTAGTAGTAGTAGTAGTAGTAGTAGACCACTAAAATAAAATATCAACAACTTTCATGTACACTTCATCAGGTTAGGTTAGGTTAGGTTAGGTTTGGTTAGAGTTAAGTACGTTGTTTCAAGTTGCATGTGTAGGAGGTGTGTTGGGGAAGGAGTGGGAGGGAAAGGGATGCATCGACTGTATCTATCTCACCACAGACCCATCCTAATTCCTCCCCCAAGCCTTGCCAAACCTCCCTTCCCTTCGCCCGCCTCCTCGCTCTGCCGATTGATGTCGAGATGATCTGCTGTCAAGAGGAGGATGTTTATTAACTCCCCCGCGGCGAGCACGATAACCCTGCCGGATAGTAATTAACGTCTACACCGATCGATAATATCCTTAGTTAACTTAACGGTCCATTCCATGCACTATTTTTCCTTATACAACCTTCACGTCCGTCTACGGTATTTTATCACAGGAAATATAAGAGAAAGGGAGTTTTAAAAATGGCAGCGTTCAGGTTTTCTACGATAAATTATGTACTTCTATAATATGTTAGGCTGAAAATATTGGGAGAAAAATATAGACCATTCGCTATTCAAAACAACGCTGTATATCAAGGTTTAAAAAAGGCTGATATTTCCTAACACATACTCTGATACCTGATACCTCTACACTTATGCTGTCACACTATTTCTTACAACAGATAACAGAGCTAAGAAAACCAAACGCTTCCTAAAACAAAATTATATACACCGAGACCCAGAAAAGGATGATATTTGCCTAACACATATCCTGATATCTGATAATTCTATATATTTTTTTTTTTTTGCTGTTGTCTACCATAAAACCTTTTTCCAGGGGTTTATAAAATTGCTTAAGGCGTTGTGAAGGTAGAACACGAAGACGAGAAGTGAGGAGCAGCAAAAAAGACTGCCAGGCTGAGATAACATGAGGTGAGACGAAAGTAACGGTATGTGTGTGAGTGTGTGAGGACAAGTTTTGTGAGTGTAGGTCAGTAATTGAGGTTAAGGATGAGTAAGTGTGAGAGTACATGATGTAATTAACCCTTTCAGTACCAGAATGTGTTTCTATATTTATTCTGGTTACTATTTGATTATATACAACTTCAAAAACTTACGTTGGGATCAAAATAGTGAAGATTCTGGCAATCAATCTTCAGACCTCCAGAGACCTCTCCTAATGTAAATAAAATCGTATAATCACACCCAAAACTCAAGGTAAAAATCCGTCCCAGTAATGAAGTGGTTAATGAGAGAAAGATTTAGGTACGAGTAAAGGCATCGGTGTGAAGGAAAAGTGTGGGTATGAGGATAAATGAGTGCTGTGAGTGTAAGTCGTAAATGAAAAAAAAAAAAAATAAGTAAGGTTAAAGGCGCATCAAATAAATAATCTAAGTGTGAGAGGACAGTGAGATAGAATGTGACAGAATAAAAAATGGAAAATAATGTGTGAAAATAACAGCATTCTTTCGATTTCTACTACTTCTCATAACTTTACTCATTCATTTCTGTATTTTGATTTTGATTTTTTGCCACACTTCTTTACACATTAAAAAGAAACAAAAAAAACTGAGAAACATTGATATTATGTGTGTGACAGAAGGAAGACACGAATATCAAACAAAAGGCAATGTGAAGAAGAGAAGAGGGAGATACGGGGAGAGAATGAGAGGAGGCAGAAGGTAGTGATGATTAGGGAAGCACCAGGAAAGGAACACACCACTCGACTCATCCTCCACTAGACATGAACACGACGCGCCTGAATAAGATGGATGGACTACTGTGTGAGCTGCTCTTGCTAATAGTGACAAATCCACACCTTTGAAATGAACCCCGCTACTACCAGACACACACACACACACACACACGAACGCGCTCTCTCTCTCTCTCTCTCTCTCTCTCTCTCTCTCTCTCTCTCTCTCTCTCTCTCTCACACACACACACACACACACACACACACACACACACACACACATAAAGTAGTAGTAGTAGTAGTAGTAGTAGTAGTAGTAGTAGTAGTAGTAGTAGTAGTAGTAGTAGTAGTAGTAGTAGTAGTAGTAGTAGTAGTAGTAGTAGTAGTAGTAGTAGTAGTAGTAGTAGTAGTAGTAGTAGTAGTTCATCAGCCATAGTTAATTAACATAACAATTTCTCACATACAATTAAATGATTAAAAACAAGACATATTTAGACATCAGCTTAAAACAAAACACTACAGCACATCACAATCAAAAGGTGAAAAAAAAAAAAGAAAAGAAAGAAAAAAATCACCATAACGTAAAACTAATGGGAAAGAGAATGTAACTCTCAACAAAGGGTATCTAATATTATATCTCACGTTCATACAAACTCCTAATATTATCTCTCTCTCTCTCTCTCTCTCTCTCTCTCTCTCTCTCTCTCTCTCTCTCTCTCTCTCTCTCTCTCTCTCTCTCTTCACCTGGTTCAACGGGTGTACGTAATCCTGCTAACTTGAACGATCACGTAATCCTCACAAACCAGCCCCGTTTCACTCATCTTCCAACTGACAGCTCCCCTTCCATTTCCCGCTGCTCATCTCTCTCTCTCTCTCTCTCTCTCTCTCTCTCTCTCTCTCTCTCTCTCTCTCTCTCTCTCTCTCTATGCAATTATACGGCAAGGAGCTTCAGGCGATACGTACATACTACCTATCAGTGAAAAACAAAATGCAACTCTCTCTCTCTCTCTCTCTCTCTCTCTCTCTCTCTCTCTCTCTCTCTCTCTCTCTCTCTCTCTCTCGTCGGGGACCTTCAAAGACGCAGCCAGTCTGACAAGGCAACGGTGCAAAGACAGAGCTCGCATGCATTGAGGCAATATCCTGCACAGAGGTCGTGGCTCATAATGTATTCCGGTGTACACGCCCGTCCTTACTGCTGTTTTCAGGTAGAGGTACGGACCGGCAAAGGAAGGGAGGTGGGAGAGGTGGAGGCTCAGCTCAGGCAAGTCTTATGCAATGCCGGGTCTAAGATTGGTAAAGCGTGACTCTGACGGTTCGGCGAGGAGAGAAAAAAAAACTCTTACAATAGTTGAGGAAGACATGCAAATATGGTTTGGCAGACCATGGAGGAGCAAGTCTAGGAAGATTAAACGATGCTCCGCTGCCTAAACTGTACTGTGTGTGTGTGTGTGTGTGTGTGTGTGTGTGTGTGTGTGTGTGTGTGTGTGTGTGTGTGTGTGTGTGTGTGTGTGTGTGTGTGTGTGTTGTCGGTGCAAATATATAAAGAAAATAAACTTGATTACATATGTACATACTTCAACTCCATCAATAGGTAAATACAACACTCTTACGTGAAAGATTCCCACCTGTTACGTTCAAACAAATATTTTTTTTCTTACTCACATTTCCACAGAGAAGTAAACTAATAAAACAACAATGACTTTGTGAATAATTCATCTGTAACTTCTGACAGTGAAAGATTCTCACTTTTACATTCATCTGAACACTATTTCTTTACCGATATTTCCAGACACAAGCAAACTAATAAAAATAAAATTGCTTTGTGAATACACGATCCGCAACACAGCACAATGAAAACTCTACCGGTATCCATGTTCTCATCACAACTTGACGCACTGGTATGGAAATCAATCACAAAATATCACCCTGAGGAAATGAAGTAAATCGCTGCATGTACGTGACTCCCGGGCAAGGAACTGGCGTACCTGTGTGGCCTGGCGCGCCTTTGTGACAGGTATGCGGGCCACCTGGGAAAGGGGAAGTGGCTTAGGAAGATTAGGTTATAATAATGAAGGGATTTTTTTTTCTTTTTGAATAACAGCTTCCTTCTGTTGACTGTTCATGAAATGCACAGTAACGGCATGGATATGAGTCTTGATGGGAGTGTGCAAGCTGGTTCACTCAGCAAAGAAAAGGTAACTTGCCTGAAGACAAGAGACTGTGTAGAAAAAGATGGAGTATACATAGGTGAGAAAAAGTTGCGGAAGGCATCATATTGGTACAAGGAAGGTACAATTTGATCAAATAGTGTGTTGCTTATAAGAAAATAACGGTTAAACACACACGCATACACACACACACACACACACACACACACACACACACACACACACACACACACACACACACACACACACACACACACACACATTTTCTTGTCTTTTGTTGTGTGGTATGACTATTTGAATGATAGGCCGAAAGGAAAATAAGCAAACACCTTCATGAAAGCCTCTCCCAGAGAACGTGCCTAACTATTCTCTTTTCCGTGCATTGAGCGGAACAAAAGCCTTTCACAAAGTACACACAAAAAGTCACACACGTTCATTGAAATACTCCCTTACGCAATTGGTGTTTTTTCTCTCTCTCTCTCTTTCGCTCTCTCTTACACCTTACCAGTCACGCCACACGAACAAGGAACTAAATAATAAAAACACCAAAAAAACTAAAGGCAGCAAAAAAAACAGAAAATTGCAGAGTAAAAGCAGGAATATTTGCATAGAGGGAGACGACGGCCAATAGCACCTTCCTTTCGCAAACCAAGCGCCGCCCGTCCCTCTGGCTAAACTGTCAGTAAGCAGCCACCTCACTGACTCCTCGCCTGGCCCACGCTGCTACGATCAACCACTGTGCCCCTGTCCTTGTCACATCCCTCTCTCCTCAGACCTTCGCTCCCCCCACGACAAGAACAAGACGCCTATGCCCTTGCCCGTCTGGTACTTTCAATGTTACTCCCTCAGCCACCCGCCCTGACCTCGCAATGACCCTCGCAAGGACCACATAGGCCATATACTTGCGTCTCTATTGTCCTTACGGTCAACCCTAGAGCGCTACACAAGTCCATGCCAAGGATAAGATTACTTTTCAATGTTATTTTGGAGTTCCTTTCGGATTGTTTTCTTAAGGGATTGGTATTTTTAGTGGGTCATTTTTTAAGTTTTGTTTTTAACCAGTCTCTCTTACATTCAGGAAGCAGGAAGAGTCATCTGTACTTTCATGACGTCTTGTTAAGGAAAATTTATCGACTAAATTTACGTTTTCTCTCTCTCTCTCTCTCTCTCTCTCTCTCTCTCTCTCTCTCTCTCTCTCTCTCTACGGTAACCGCAACACTAAATAGATCGTAAATGTATCCGGAAACTATATTTCATTTTCGGAATTTGTTTTTTTTGGGGTTTCCTATTCACAAGGTACATTTAATCTCTCTCTCTCTCTCTCTCTCTCTCTCTCTCTCTCTCTCTCTCTCTCTCTCTCTCTCTCTCTCTCTCTCACACACACACACACACACACACACACACACACACACACACACACACACACAATGAGGAGGAATTAACCTGTTTATATCATTTCACTCATCACAATGGGCCAAGGCTCAGGTGTCGGGGTGTCAGTGATTGGTGTTGACTGCGGTGGGGAAATGAAGAGTCGGGTGTCAGGTGTGCGGGCAAACTGTTCCAAATGATAACCGCTGGGACGTACTATACCACAAATATTTGTGGTATAGTACGTGTTTTCTTCATTTTATTACCCAGGGTGTGTGTGATGTTGGATGTAAGAGTGGCGGCTATATATTTAGGTTTGTTTTGCCTTTAGGATTTTTCTTTTCTGTGATTCTATGCATATTGTGTTGTCTATTGTTTTTTTTTTTCTATAGGTTGGTGGTATGTATGGGTATGGCAGTGGTAGTAGTAGTAGTAGTAGTAGTAGTAGTAGTAGTTGTTGTTGTTGTTGTTGTTGTTGTTGTTGTTGCTGTTGCTGTCGTCGTCTGCTGCGTCGTCGTCGTCGTCGTCGTCGTGTTGTTGTTGTTGTTGTTGTTGTTGTTGTTGTTGTTGGTGGTGGTGGTGGTGGTGGTGGTGGTGGTGGTGGTGGTGGTGGTGGTGGTGGTGGTGGTGATGGCAGTGTCGCTGCAACTGTATATCACGAACTCTGGCGCAGAACAAAAACCGGCAAAACAGAAAGTCTCAGAAAAATAAGGATAACAATCGCGGCTCGCCAATCGTAACATAGCAAACGTTACGGAAATAAGGCAACACACTGGGAACACTCAACGAATAAAATGAAAACGAAAAAAATAATAGCAAGCTTCACAACCCTATTACGGGCCACAAATTATTTTAGATTACATAATTGAAGCAAATCTCCGCCCATAAAAACTAGTGCAGTGGGTGCATGGGGCGCGGTGGGTGAGGCCCCGGAAGCGAGGGGCGGCGAGTGCGGTAAGCCGGTGCTCCGTAGATGTTATCCCTTAACGAGGTAATTGGTAAAGGTGATGAACACGCGGCCCTGGAACAGCTGGTGGCCGGGCAGAGGGTGTCCGGCGCTGCGAGACACAATTTACGGCGGCGAGACAGATGGCTACACGGGACACTCACACGGGAGGCGCGGGGAGTGCAGCGGCGCAGGGAGGGGAATGGCCAGGCGGAGAGGTGTGGTGCAGGTGCAGGCGGAGCGGGCCAGGTGACGGGCGACCTGCACCTACAGCGTCTACAGGCGTGACCACCATCCACACCAAGGCTACGGAACCCTCAGGCTTCTTAACTTTCGCCGGGCAGCGCAAATAATACGCTTTCTTCGCGTTTTTATACTTGAATATCGAGATCTTTTCAGCGGCGCGCCATCACGCAGCCCTAGACACGACTCTCATAGGGGCAGCCATGCATTGCGAATATCTTGCTTTCTCAGCCTGCCTCTACTTCTCCCTTTCTTCTTCCATCCCTCCCTCCAACTTCGCTGGTTCTCTCCCTCTCGCCCTCCCCTCCCCTCCACTCCATCCCTTCCTTGTGCTAGAGAGCCTCCTTCCCTCTCTCACGCTCGACAAGTTTCTTCCCTTCTTCCCGCTAGACAAGCTCCTTTCCTCCCTCCCTCCCCTCTTTAGACAGGGCCTGCACTCCCTCCTTCCATCCGTCCCTCCCTCCCGTTACTCGCAGACAAGCTCCCTCCTCTCCTTCCCACTGGTTTCCTCACTTCCGAGGACACTCCCCAATTTCCCTTCCCTCTCCATGTTAAGGATCACTACTTCCTCCCATCCCTCCCATTTCTTCCTCTCTCCCTCTCGCTAGCCAGTCCTACTCCATCCTGTCACACCCTCCCCTTCCTCTTTCACACTGAGTCGTTCTGCCAATAACTCCCTTTCGCTACCTTCCTAAATTCTTTTCGCTATAATTCTATTCCTTCATTCCTGCATTCAAGTTAGTTCAATGTCCCTTCTTCCCTTCCTTTCGTCTCCCCTTAACCTTATTCTCTCCCTCCATTTCTCCCTTTCATTTAACTTTCATTCCTTGTAGTCCTATGTCCCTCCTCAAGGCCTTCCCTACCCCCATCTTTTCCTCTTGTCATGTCTCAACACAACCCTACCCAGCCTCTTAAAATTTACAAAACTTTCCAGGGGCCTCTCTTTCTTTTCTACCTTTTTTTTTTTTCTCGCTCTCCAGTGGCCGAGGCGGTTTGCTCTGCCACACCCGGGAGACCCACGACGTCAGGTCCGAATAAAAAATACTTGCGGGAAGAAAAAATCGATTTGTAGAGTGTGTAATTTTCTCCCACAGCCGGACGCCGCTAGGGGATGGGAAGTCACTGGGTCGGCTGGTTGGCGCTGGCTAGCTCGCTGGCTGGCTGGCTTTCTAGGGGATGTGGTGTGTGTGTGTGTGTGTGTGTGTGTGTGTGTGTGTGTGTGTGTGTGTGTGTGTGTGTGTGTGTGTGTGTGTGTGTGTGTGTGTGTGTGTGTGTGTGTGTTTAGTAGTACAGATCCTGCCCTACCTTGCCTTGCTTTACCTTGCCTTGTTTTATCTTGCCCTATCCTAAAGTGCCCTGCCTTGCCAAACTCTGGTCTACACTTGTATTGCATTAGTCTATATACTTATACACGCACTTCCCATTCATCTGATAACATTAGGTGCCTCACTTCGCCTCGACTCTCACTCACTCATTCTTTCACTCACACACACACACACACACACACACACACACACACACACACACACACACACACACACACACACACACACACACAAACACTCTCTCTCTCTCTCTCTCTCTCTCTCTCTCTCACACACACACACAAACACACATACACTCCTAGATTCGATTTTTAAACAATATAAAGTCACACTTGACCCTCGTTTACCTATAAGGCATAAAACACAATTTTTTTTCTTTTTTTTATTCAGCATTACGATTATTGTACGTATCCCGGTTAAAAATGAAGAAAACCACTCTTCCCTTTTTTTTTAAAGTGTGTGATAATTTTTTGTTCCTTTGGTATAGTGTGTATATAATGAATTACAGAGGTTTTGGTGCTTTTCAATATAAAAACTCAGTTCATTTTCATATTCTAATTCGACAGATTAGGCCACTTTAATATTGATTTGGACTGATTCATGAAGTGTATTACATGTGAGAGAGAGAGAGAGAGAGAGAGAGAGAGAGAGAGAGAGAGAGAGAGAGAGAGAGAGAGAGAGAGAGAGAGAGAGAGAAGTACTAGACAAATCAATGATACTTCTCACGAGCATCAAGTCGAACAATGGAACACGGACAAGAGATTTCGCGGTATAGATGGATGGATGGATGGATGGACGGACGGACGGACGGACACACACACACACACACACACACACACACACACACACACACACACACACACACACACACACACACACACACACACACACAAATTTTTTAGCAAACAGTCATTAGAAAAATACATTTACACAAAGAGAAAAAAATGTAGGTGAAAGTGAAGGAGTGAAACAAGTACTCTTCTACCAGGTGGCTCATTTTAACCTTACCAACCGAGCTACCTCAACCATTTCACTGACCTCTGAGCTTTCGGCACCAGGCTCTTGGCTCTTATGTTACTAGATAAAGCCAATTTACTATCCAGATGACTCTATTAACCCCCTGTAGATGTTGCAACTTGCCTAACCTAACCTAACCTTACCTATCTATGCTAAATGAGTAACCTGGATAACTTTCTCGCTAATATGTTTAAGGGTAGACTATTGTTTCTCTGGTTTTGTTTTATCAAGCGTGTACAATTATGAAACATCCTCATGACGAAACAAGAAGTGACGGTGTACGAGTAGTCTAAATGTTTTACCGTATATAGTTTCCAGTTCTTTTAACTTGTTTACTCAGTGAGGTAACTGTAGTCATATATTAGCAGTCAAAGGGTTAGCCATGGCACTTACTTTTTCCGGCCTGTCAAGGACCTAAACTCTATTAGATGGATGGAGGCCTGGTTCAGCATTAAGGGATATAAACAAGTTAACTTCTTTGTACAGCAGCTGGGCCCGTATTCCTAAACACTTTCTCCCTCGCCTGTACTATTTTTAAAGGCCGAAAAGATGAATTAAACAGATTTTTATGGTCATTTTCAAATTAAAGGATCAGGATCTTCAAACTATCATCAGAATTATGAAAGTAAATTAAGACGCATCCACTAAAGTATGTTACACGTAAATGTTAAGACAATGAGGTATTGAGAAGAACGACTCTTAATTGTACGGTAAAGTTGTCCTAGTTTCGTGTTTCGTGCCGCGTGTGCCCGTCAATACTAACTATATACTTACAACAACAACATCGATAACGATAACTCACGTTTCTCCTGAGACAGCGAGTCCTCCATCCCACTTACCCTGAAAAGAAAAGAAAAACATCACACTACTTTATCATTACTGCTCCATTGCGTCGACATGGTTAAATAATATACCAAAATATACCAAAATGTTCTGCATTAACATGATTATAAAGAAAAAATAGCTAAATAAACAGATTGTATACAGAAACATGCGAGATCAACTGAGACAGATAGACAAATAATGATAATAAGTGATGATAACATTGAAAGAGGGAAAACAATGACAAACCTTTATCTTTCACTATTACACAAAGACACCACTGAAAGATTAAGTCCATTCCTTAACTCTTATAATAAAACATAACTAAATAAGATACATTAATCACAAATAATACATGATATATAAATAAAAAGATATATAAACTAACAAATACATGCTGACAATATGAAACAGGAGAAATAACCAAGGGAATAGAAAATACAGTAGGCAGATAGCCATCAGACGAGGCAAGAAGTGTGTCATCGCAGATAACAGGAGCTAGGTACGCGCCAGGCAGAGGACTGTCAACAAACCCCCAATACTCCTACCACTATCACCACCTTAGCCCACCACCACTCAGGTAACTCACCCAACATGGAACTGTGCTTACCTATTCGCTACCTTTAGTTTCTGTATTTCTGTCTTCCTACTACTTGACTTCTTTTACTCGTAAGAGGGAGCTTTTAAGACATCTGTCCCTTTATTTCGGCTGACTATTGACCTGTAAAGCGAGTGGTGATTAAGTGGGCTTTTTTTGTTTATTTTTTGTTGCCCTTGGCCGGCTTCCACTCTTGCATAAAAAAGTTTCAATTATATTTCTTATTTGATTCTATTCATAAACATTTCCTTGTCCTTACCATTCCTCGCAGTTCCTCTCCCTCCTACAGTCCTACGTTGTCCTATCAAAAATACAACTTCGCTTTTAACACGCATTGGCAAAATATGTCTTCGTGCTATGTATGTACTTACCATTCGTTAACCTCATTACTAATATCACATTAATATGCATTGCTAAAGTTCTCCACATCTCAACTTTCCACCGATATTAATGTTAGTGTATTGTAATATTTCTTCTACATTCACCTTCCATCTCTACGATTAAATTCCTTCTTTCACCAATGATTCCTTCTCTTATATCTATTATACCTTCCTCTAATTTTGTTGTTTGGTGTACGATTTCTATGTCTTCGTTTTCTATGCAATAAATGGTGTTCTCCTCTAACAGTGCCGTGCTGAGTTGCGCTGGAGGGAGATATGGACCTTGTCTTATTTTATCCTGGTCTCTTGCACATACAGTCTATTAGTTGCACTAAAACTTTCGACGTTAAAAACATTGCAGGAAATATTCGTGTACAACAAAGAAAATTATAAGATCAATAGATTTTCGCCATTTCTAGGCATAATAATGTTTAGAAGTGGATGTGGAATAAGAGGGAATATCTCAGAGCCGTTAGTGACAGAGAAAAGAAGTGGCAAGTAGCAGTGAAAACAGTAAAGTAAATGCAGACAACTTATTACAGACAAATAACTGATTCCTATGTATCTCAACTCTTTCGTCTTTACTAGCCTACACATCGCAGTCCTCGTCTCATACACATACATCTTTCCTACTTTTAACACTTTCATGTTTTATCATTCCCCGCGCCATCACGATCACTTCTTCTTTTACGTGTTCTCATCGTTGTCTTCTTTCCTATATGTTAGCGCTGCAATTCACGTCTTCTACACACGCATCCTTCCTCACTTCATGTTTTATCATTCCCCGCGCCATCACGATCACTTCTTCTTTTACGTGTTCTCATCGTTGTCTTCTTTCCTATATGTTAGCGCTGCAATTCACGTCTTCTACACACGCATCCTTCCTCACTCTAACACCTTTCCATGTTCCATCATCTGCCAACTCATCCCCACTACACACATTCCAATCACCTCTAGCTCCTACACTTTCTCTTCCCACCAGGCCGATCCCTAGCACCCCTTAAATAGCCTCCTATAGCCGCAGCACCTCTCCTCTATACACTTTCAACCCTCCACACACCCTATTCAAACCCCTACATCCTCCACCCTCACTTAAGCACCCCCTTGGTCTCGCCTCACACACCTTTGCCTATACGCATCCTCTTCGTTTTCCCTGGTGCACCCTCTTCTCACCCCTACGCCACAGCAGGTTCCCCACAGCGCAACATTTTCCGCTATTCACATCCTATGCTGCGGGTGGCCACGTGGGTCAGCAGGTCGCGAAGGAGAGGAGAACGAGTGCGATTTATTAACAGGTGAGGTGGAGAGGAGGTCCTTCACGCAGCCACCACCTGACTAGTATATTTCTTGAGGAAGGGAAGGAAGGTGGTGGGGAGGTAGGGACAGAAAGAAAGGGGACAGGACTGGAGGGAGGGACTGGGGAGGGTTAGGGGAGGGATAGAGAAGAGATGAAAAAGGAACATTTAAGAGGATGTAGGAGACGCAGAAGGGAGGAACAGTAACAAGGGAACAACGGGAACGAAATAAGGAAGCAAGCGTTCGTGTACCGTGAACGTGCCAAGGTTCTATGCATCAAAGTCAAGCTAATCACACGGTCTGAGTGTAGTCAGACCCGTCCTGGATATAATAACACCATAACGACCACTGTGTGCTGCAAGCGTGCCGGAAACGCAGGCAATCATCTTCTGTCATGTGTTTGTCCACAAAGAACTTGCTTATCACCGCCGCGTCGCTACAATTACTGAGCCATACCTCCTAGCCGCCCTTAACAAAGAGTCGTCCCGAAACAGGTCAGTAAGTTCATGTAAACTTACCTGTAACCTTTCTTTGTCTGCCTGGGTTGCCCTTTTCCTCCGTCTCGCCCTCGATGGTGCCGGGAATTAAGTCCAAGTGAGCCGAGCACCGCCACCACCACCACACGAAGCACTCTCTTCACCCGAAAACTCCCAATGGATGCTCTTACGTAACCCAGAAAGGAATGCGGTCGAGTCAAGCTTTAGTAATAAGGTGATGTGTATCATCAATTTTACAAAACAGCTAAAATCACGTCCCAGGCCCACCTCGCTGTAGCAGCACGAACATTAGGCCTTGAAGCGTGAGAGCTTAACCTGACACCTAATTGAAGGTCTGTGGTGTTCCCGGCACGGCGCCTATTACCTCCACAATAACACACGCATGGAGGTCCGTGGCGCAGGCTCGTGAGGGAGTGATTACAAGCATCACCCTCGCCCCAACCAGGCCATTTCGAAGATGACGTAGCGGGGCACAAGGTCAAACGGTCATTACGTCCCAGCAGGCACGCCCAAATGGTCATCTGTCCCGAGAAACATGACAAAGTTAAAGGGTCACTTGATTATGTTATACGCCAAGTTAGACCTGAAGACATTAAGATTACAACACTACACTTCAAAAAAACTTTCCTCTATTTATTCTCTTTCCCTCTTTATATTCCTCTCCAGTAGCAATATTAGTGTTACCATAGCAGTGTTTATGCCCCAGTCAGTAGAGGATTGGCCATAAAAGCATCGAATATCTTCTAGCCGAACCCGGAGTGCCAGAGCCTGCGAGCCGAGGAGACGCGGTGGCGGCGATATGTGGCTTATC
Organism: Portunus trituberculatus; assembly: GCF_017591435.1. Taxonomy (NCBI): domain Eukaryota; kingdom Metazoa; phylum Arthropoda; class Malacostraca; order Decapoda; family Portunidae; genus Portunus; species Portunus trituberculatus. The sequence continues at coordinate 6,620,378 of NC_059269.1, read as the reverse complement.
TGCTTTTGGCATCACTATAAAGGTTGTCTCTCCTCCTGATGTCCCCAGGAAAACTGCCAGCCGTCCTGCCTATCGCTGCACCACTGACGCCGATGGAAAATACTACTCGTGTGTGTGTGTGTGTGTGTGTGTGTGTGTGTGTGTGTGTGTGTGTGTGTGTGTGTGTGTGTGTGTGTGTGTGTGTGTGTGTGTGTGTGTGTTCTATCATGAGCTATTTTGTCGATCTGCCACTTTAAGAGAAAAATCAAATATATTCAAATTACCTATTATGTACAGCATTGTTATATTTCTATTATGAAAGATAACAAGAAAGTCTATCAAGCAACAACATTAACCCATGTGAAAACCAGTAATCTTATACACACATACACATATAATCGTGGGAAATCACTATAGACACACAAATTTTAACCAGTAATGAAATTGTAAAGAAAAAAAATTTAAACAGTCAAATGTTTAAGAATTTTGGAGGATGGAGAGTTACAAGGCAAGAACTCAGGAGGGGACGTCATAGCCCCCTGGCACTCCACTCGTGTCATGTTAACTCTTTCACCGCTGCAGTCTTTGTTAATATTCATGCTACTATAAAGAAAAAAGTTTTGAGGGACACAAAGAAAGAATAATCATTTTTTTTCCAAACCTAAACAACCATTTAAAAGACAGAAGTACAAAAAAAAAACGTCTAAAAGATTTAAGGTAATCATGGGAACAATTGTCTAGTCGTGAAAGGTTAATTAAGCTAAAGGTGATGCGGAAGACCCAACTGGAATGAATGGAGGATAAAGAAGCGGATCAATAGCTAGTGAAGGGGATATATGAAGTTACAGTATCGAAAATGCAACACACCAGGGCTGCATGTTTTGAAGGGCAGTAAATGGGATTAGCAATAAAGAAGTTTGAAAACGTTGATAATGGAATGTGAAGGTGATTGGAAACACTGTGTAGAAGTCTTCCATGGAGCGTAAATGAAACTTTGATTTTACTAATCCTTTTGGTCCTTCGTTAACCTTTATGCACAAAAAACATAAATTGATGGGAAAATAAATAAATAACGAACAGCAAAGCCTTTCTCACTTTTAATCTGTATCAACAAGATCACTAAATAAGTAAATGAGAGTGCAGAGGGAAGAAAAGTTAAAGAGAGAAGAAAAAGGAGAAAAATGTGGGAAAGAAGAGAAGAGAGGACAGAATATAAACAGTAAGAAGTGAGATGGATTTGGAAAGACAATATAAAAAGAAAAATATAATGAATAAAGGTGACAGATGATCCAAGGAAGAAGGGGAAAGAGGAGAGATAGGTGAGGCATAACCAATGGGAAGGAGAGACTCGATGAGAAAGGAGAGGTTGAAAACTCGTCTAGTCCACGAAGTCACTCAATTTTGCACGACGTGACGATCATGTGTGTACTTGGTGGTGGTGGTGGTGGTGGTGGTGGTGGTGGTGGTGGTGGTGGCGATGGTGGTGGCTGTGGTGGTGATGGACAGAGGGATAGCCTGAGTATGCAAGCCTCCACTAATTAATAAAGCATGGTCAATATTAACGATCACTACCACGGCATTAACTTAACTTTATTCTGGACATCAACACAAAATTGTAAATTTATTGTAAATGTTCTTTTTAATGCAGGAATTTGATGTCAAACCTAGTTTTTCATGCACTTTGATCAAATATATACTTTATCCTAATTCAAAATCGGCGAATGAATAAGTTTGGAAATTGTCAGTGAATGGGAAAAGATATTGATTACTATTCTCAATAAAGTTTACCTAACTAGTTACCACTCATTGAAAAACAGGAAAGCTAGACAGTATTATATGGTGTTTATAAAATTTTATTAGGTTTTCTGTGCCGTCGACGTCAATTTTCATCACCTAACAGAAGCTGACTCTATACAGGCGCCTTAGCCGCCTTTGTATGGATCAAGGTCATATATAGTGTGCGGGGCGGACTCCAATACCATAGCTCTTTATAACAGGATGAAGTCAATCTTTTTGTCTCATCAACGTTCATTCTTTACTGACAGTCTTTAACTATTAAACTCAGCTTCAGTGTTGTATATCTTTGCTTTACCGCTAATTTCGCAGTTACTATTCTTTTCAGCTTCTCAACTACATACCTTCCACAACCCTTTCTTAGTCTCGCTGCAGATGACTTTCTACTTACTCTCTCCCATACTCTGTCCACCATACTAATGACAACTAACTACCAGCTTCGCTCCTTCATGCCTTTCACCGGCAAACTCAGCAACACGCTGCTTTTTCTACTTTGTCTGAGACTTGAAGCGGTTTTTTGTTTTTTTTTTGGTGGGGGTGGAGGTGCAGAAGTATGGAGAAACCTCTGAGACTAAATTGACCTCACAATTTTGAAGGCTTTTCCTATATACTTTTAAAATATGTTTAATGAAGCGGCGACTGAGCATGCCATTTCTTTTTTTTCATACCCTCTGGCCAGTCTCCAATACATGCCATAAAATAAAAACATAATAAAAGCGGGGTATGTAGTGGCAGGACCACACACGTCATGCACGAAAGAACCCACTAATTACGTAATTAGACAAGTCACAGTTGGTTGAGCTTAACCACAGGAAGTCATGCTGATGATAGTAGGTACGTATTTGGCACGGCCCTCAGGAGCATGAAGGAGGAGGCCATGGCTGAGTGGACAGGGCGGCTGTATAATGCCTGTGTTCCACTCTGCTCTATTTTTTTTTTTTCATTCCACCATCTTTCCCGCACGCTAATCTTCATACACTCGTTCTGATTTTTGCTATGATATTTTGTCTAAGCTTACTTCTGCACACATTACGTGTCTCCCAGAATGGCACGAAGACCAAAATTACTAAATGAACTATAATCTATTTGTATTTAATTTGAAGACAAGCTATATACCAACCTTCTAATATTTCTTTTAAAGCACATGTAACCAACGCACTGTTTTGTAACCATGCTAATGTTGTTATTTTTACACTCATTACGATTGTATAACTAAGCATATTATGTCCAAGAGCGATTACCTTGGAGAGCAAGCGTACCATGTATGTTTACTTCACTCTGTAGCGGGTGGTGTTACATCACTGGTGACTCAAAGTAGCCGCTACTGGTTCAATGGGATACAATTTTCACTTTTTTTTCAGATCCTGGGCAATTTTACATAACGGCTTCATGAATCACCAGTGTGCTGTTTTTTGTAACAAATTGTAGGTATAACTCATTGCACAGGTGTGTTCGTTGAGGCCACGCAGCTTTAAGTAATACTGATTAACGAGAGGCAGGGAAGGGAGATTAGAAAAGATAGGTCGTGTATCTAAAGCGAGTGTTAATATTGCCTTAATGATCACACCTACCTTTAGAACAGCCGCGCCATTACACTAAGCAACTTTCACTGTGTGGCACTCATGTGGAACTCACTGAAATGCAGAAGTTAATCTTCCACTTTTTTTTCCTTGCTTTCTCTAACGCACACAAACGGAACACTGCAGGAGACGGGGAGCAATTAAAATATTCCAGGTCCGTGCATCGCATCGTTTACCTTAACGAAAATGCAAAAAATATCCTTTCTAATAAAAAAAAGTTACTCAACACTCATGGAAATTCCAGATCGATCACTGATATTTATTAGTTAATAGCTCGGGGGAATAAATATTTTTGTTATGCAAATGAAAAATAAAAAAAGATAATTCAATACATGAAGAAAAAGCCATTTCATGTTTTGATATAAACCTAAATGTCAAACCTGAAAATAATTGTGACTACGAAAAGCAAACAAAAAAATATATATTTGTTTTCAAGATCACTTATTTCATTACTTTTATGTTCAATTTAGTCAAATGACATGTTACATAAAGTCCATTCATCGTCTACTAACTATGTCTCCAGTACTTATCAGTTGTTTAACTCAGAGCGATGTCTTCCAGAACATATCAGTTTGGAGAATGACACGTTCACTTAGTCCACTTTCCGTTTATGAATTGCAGCAAAGGTGACTCCAATTCTTGCATGTGTTTTAACCCACAATGATGTCTTCCATACAATACTTTAAGCAATAAGAACAAAAGGAACATCGTCTCAAACAGTACCTTCTTGTAACGATGTGTTTTAAGTCTCTGGAGCTTAATTACGACGTCTTTTACAATTACTTTTCCCGTCTTATATATTGGAATGCTTCACATCTCCAGCCATAATGTTGCTATCTTTACCATCTTGACTGTCGCTCTTCTTCTCAACTTTCACACTAATTGAAAGTCGTCTCT
>NC_059269.1:6603628-6613628 GCF_017591435.1 Portunus trituberculatus | reverse complement strand
GTGTACAAATACGAGTTTATATATGTAAGTATATTCACATGTTCATCCACATGAAAATAATTTACTATTAATAATTTCTGAAAGCGCATCCATGAAAAGCTGATCTAGCCTTGCAAACTAACGAACTACAATTAATTATGAAAGGAGAGAGAGAGAGAGAGAGAGAGAGAGAGAGAGAGAGAGAGAGAGAGAGAGAGAGAGAGAGAGAGAGAGAGAGAGATTGACACACACACACACACACACATGAAGTATAAGAGAAAGATACTGATAACTGTGATGAAGGAATATCAATTTTCGAACTCATTCCCCCCTCCCTCTCTCCACCCTCGCTCTCTCTCCTTCATTATAAAACTAATGAGACGCACACTGGAAGGACGATTCGTGCGAAGGAATACAAAATGAAAAGCAAATAAACACAAACATATTGGTCTTCCTTAAGCTACACGAAATATACTTGCTTAACCCTTCCACTGCGATACGAAACAATTAACGACAAAAGAAAGATTTTTTTTATAAGCATCTATAGGAAAATAGGGTAAAATAATAGTAATTGTAATTTATACCGAGTTCAAAGATCTTAAGTCACTACAGAAAAAGAAAGATGTCTTAAAGTGATTAAGGAAAGATGTACTAAATCAAAGTCAAAGGGTTGATTTACATATTCACAAGGTAGAAAAGACAAAGGTGAAAGATGATATGAAAATACTGAAAAGTAAGGAAAAAGAAAAACTAATATTTCTTTAATAAACCAAGGCTGACATTAAAACTTCGCTGGAATGGAAGGGAGGAAAATAATAATGTCTTCGATACACAAAAGCTTGTATGAAAGTTTTGTTGGAGTGTAAGGGAAAGGATGAAGAATTATAACTTCTTCCAAGAAACGAAGGATGGAATGAAAATTTTGCTGGAAATAAATAAATAAAACAATCTCTGGCAAACTGACAAATATAAAAAAAAAAATCCTGGAAAAAGGGAAATAAAAAATCAACATCCTTAATAATGTAAGACTGACAGAAGTTGAGAATAGAGAAAAGAAACTAACATCCTTGATAAGTTAAGACTGAAATAAAAGGAATAGAGAAAGTACTGTAAAAAACACAAAAAAAGTAACCTTGATGAACTAAAACTGACATATAGCAAAAAGGAAAAACGAAAATAAAGGCGTAGATGACAAAAAGGAAACAATCCATTTAATAAACTCAAACCATAATAGTAACTTCGTCAGGTCCCCAAGCCACAATAAGACACCACTCGCAACATCTTCAGAGAGCGGCGATCTCAGAGTGGCGTCGCCTGCTAACATTGACAGCGGCAGGTACGTACATAAGTAAGCGCTGTCCTGGAAGAATCACTTTCTGAAACACCTCATTGCAGTATATCTACAGTTAAGACTCTAAGTTTACACTTTTTTTTTTTTTTTTGATAGTGTGTTTTAGCGACGGATTCACAAGATTTCTATATTTATGAAGGAGAAACACTATTGAGAACCCAGATAATCATCTCTGTAGCCTTTGAAAATAGACACGGTGAGAGACCAGAGCTTTTATGAATACGGGTCTATGCATCAACGCCTGCACCAGCTGTAAACATCATGTGGTTGTTTTTATCTATTTTTTTTTTTTTTCATGTATTAGTATCACTGATCTAGGGGTAAAAAAAAGAAAAGCCCTACGAAGGTGACATTCCTTAAAAGAAGGAAAAAAAATCCAAACTGAAGGATAAGTGTCTGCTTGTGCCATGATATGGTTATATTAATTTTCCGTCTCATAATTCTGTCAAGGTCCCGTCAACACTCATGTGAACTGGTACACGAAGGACACTCACCTCTCCTTTTGTACTGGGTTTACTAAAGAGTCAACACTCCCGGATGTTTACCCAAGGCACAGTGCAATATAATCCCGTTTTCCCAGCGCTTGGTGTCTGTCAATTGGGAATCTCATGACACGTAACTGACTTCCAGAGTCATAAATTGCTATCTTTAGTCGAGCATTTTTCTAAGCATTTGCCAGTGAAAAGTGAATATGAAACAAGGGCAGGTAAACATTCAACTGCCATATAATAACGATTTTGGATGAAAATAAAAGAAAAATATATAAGATGATTATGGCATTTGAAGTATGTGACATTCATAATGTAATTTCCACACACCTTGCTGAGATCAAATATCTCAAAACAGATTAGGCTTCAAGAGGACAAAGACGACAGTTGAAGCATCCAATAGTCACTGATCTCAAAAAAAAATATTACGCGTGCCGATCACGATTTGAGATGTGGTTTCATTAAATTACATCGATTCTGATAAAGTTGAAGCTGAGAGAAAATTCCATGAAAATTTGGAAAAAAAAAAGTATATCTTAAATATTTTAGTAAGTCTGTTTACTTTCTTTATCATATTAATGGTTATAGGAAACAGTGCATCAACGTAAGTAATCATAAGTATTCACTGCAGAACAGGCGTGGTAGATATGACGAAGGAATGATACAGACAAAGAGGACTGCTTGAAAGAAGCCAGACAAACGCCACGCTTGGGAGACCTGGGCACGCTGTCAGCAGTTAGAGTACAGCAGATGGAATGGGGAGGGACACCTTGGGAAATCAAGGAGAGAGAAGGAAAGTGATGAGAGGGCAAGCTTGGCGTAAGAGTACCTTTTCAAACAATCTTTTAGTGGGCTGTGCGTCTTCCACTCAGAACTGATGACGCAGGTTTTCACTCAGGCCCTCAAAAGAAAGACGCAGCAGCAGCAGCATCCATTAACACGTGCGCACATTCCCTCCTCAAAGCCCGCTGATGCGTGAAATATTGCCTATAAAACGCCTTCGATCTCATCACCAGTAAAAAAAAAAATAAATAAATAAATAAATAAAAATAAATAAATAAGCTTATGAGGTATCTTATATCTTGATCTCAATGCACTTATGCTGTAACTGGAAGCGAAACGGTGTCAGATTTCTTTTGAACTTCTTTGATCACCTGCAGCACTGTCCATTTTTTGTTTGTAATCGTAGACCTCTTTAGTCTCAAATATATGATGTAAGTCAATAAGTCTTGATTTCTTAGTTGCCAAAAAAAGTTGATAAGAGTAAGAGAATTAAAAATGCTATATAAAGCAGAACTTCGTTAAAATGCCAAAATGGATAAAAAAAATAAATCAACTGATATAAGTAAAACTGACGACACCACCATTCTCAAACATATGATATAAGTTACAAGGTTTTATTCATTAGCTGCCAAAAACCTTGATACGAGTAAGACAAATGACGATACTTTAATACCCTACAGTTCGTCAACACACCAAAATAAATAAAACAGAGATTAACTGTTTTAAATACAATTGATGATGGCGCCATTCTAAGAAGCACAGTAACTTTCTAGCCATCATATATATCATAGAAGACAGCAAACTCAGTCCGACTGCTGAAGGAGGTGTGTAATCTGAGCACTCATCACTAAAACATGTCGAGATGAATAAGTAATCACGACAAGGCTCAAGAGAATCAGCCCCCAGGACCAGCCAGTCACTCGAGGCTCACACATCACACAAAACAAAAAACAGATGGCCACAAGAACCTCACCAAGCAGGAAAACATTAACGCCTTTTTTTAATGTTATCCCCCTCTGGCGCCTACAATCATAAAAAGCTGAATAGTACAAGATATTCACCAGTTCTTCCTTCTCTCCTCCGATATTTACAGGCAGACAGGTTGAAGATGAATATTATGTGCGACTCTCCATGACAGGCTAAGTATAATAGACCTGGACATTTATATGAGAAAGCCACCCAATCACCGTTAGGACAAAAGCACAGAAGGGGGAGAGGGAGGGAGGGATGAAGGAAGGAAGGAAGGAAGAAAAGTAAGACAGAAAGAAAGAAAGACAGAAAAAAAGAAAGAAAGAAAGAAAGGAAAAGAAAGGAAAAAAAAGTAAATAAGAAAATAAAAAAAAGAAGGAAGATGAAGATAATGATCAAAAGTAGGGAGTATAAACACACAACCAACACTAAGACCACAACCAAGACCACCACCACCACCACGCCACCAGACAACAGCCTCCCACACATCACAAGCCACTCCGTTACTCGCCTGCATAACTTGTACAAACACAGGTCAGCCTCTTTAAGTCACCCCTGCGGCTTGACAAGAGGCGTTCAGGGAGTCCATCCACTAAAATCAAACCGAGTATACGTAAGAGGCTTTTAGGCAGATAGAACACGAGACATTTAGTTAGTTAAATACGAGTAACCTGTAGGAGAATCAAGGTCAATTAAGAATCATACTGGAATTAAGTGAAGCTTCGTATAAGACAGAGAAGTTGCCTACGTATAAAGAATCACCCGCACTTACTTCCATTGAATTACGTGTTTCTTTAACCCCTTCAGTGTCATGACGCGTTTCTATATTGATTTTGCTTACTATCTGATGGTGATTTTTTTAGAGCTTCAGAAACTCATGTGGGGATTAAAATAGCGAAGACTGGCCACTGATCTTCTGACCTCCATAGACCCTTCCTAATGTAAATAAAATAGTCTAATCATACACAAAACTCAAGGTAAAAATGTGTCCCAGTATTGAAGGGGTTAAGCGTGAAGTCCTCTGATATGTGGATAGTTATGTAATTTATGAGTTGTCACGGTTATTTTTAAAGAGAGAGAGAGAGAGAGAGAGAGAGAGAGAGAGAGAGAGAGAGAGAGAGAGAGAGAGAGAGAGAGAGAGAGAGAGAGAGAGAGAGAGAGAGAGAGAGAGAGAGAGAGAGAGAGAGAGAGAGAGAGAGAGAGAGAGAAACATATTAAATTGCACTTTAAGTATCTTCCACACACAAGGTATAAATTCCAAGAGCACTGAAAATATGAATAAGTCATTTTAAACGATTGGACGGTAAAGAAAATCAAATTGGTAAAACACATACATGGAGGGACGGACAACAGCCACAGGAAAGAAATCTGTGAGTAAAAACATCAACTAGATAAACGAGATTTGTAAAGAAAATATGTATTCAAATAGATAAATAACATAATATGAAAAAATATGAAGAAATAGTAAATAGCAAACACGTATTAAGAAAAAAAAAAGGTAAAAAAGAAAAAAACTAATAAAACCAAGAGAAAAATAAAGCATAAGATAAAACAGAATATACAACACAACAAAAGAAAAAAGATCTGGTTAAAGGCTAAAACAAAAAAAAACAAAAAAAAAGAAAAACAGGTGTTCCTTGCAAGACGCGCAAACAAGTGAGGCAAACAACACAACTAAGGGAATGAGAAAGGGAGAGAAAGTGAAACAAGAGAGTGTGAAAATAAAAACATCTCCAATACCATAAACAACATGACAGATGACGCGAGGGAACGTAACAACAAGGGTGAAGAAACAGTGAAGGATGAAATAACTGCTAAGAATTGTCGTAACGGAAGACTGAAAACAGAAGAACAAAAAAAAAAGAAGTACAAGAAAGAGGAGGAGGAGGAGGAGGAGGAGGAGGAGGAGGAGGAGGAGGAGGAGGAGGAGGAGGAGGAGGAGGAGAACGAGAACGAGAACGAAAACGAGAACGAGAAGGAGAAGAACAACAACAAAGGAGGAGGAGGAGGAGGAGGAGAGGAGGAGGAGGAGGAGGAGAAGGAGGAGGAGGAGGAGGAGGAGGAGGAGAAGGAGGAGAAGGAAGAGAAGATGGAGGAGGAGGAGGAGGAGGAGGAGGAAAAAAGAAAATGGAGAAGGAAAATGATAACACTAATAAGAAGAAAAAACAAGAATAAAAACAACAGCAACAACAATATCAACAACAAAGACAACAACAAGAATAATAAAAACAATAATAATAATAATAATGATAATAATAATAATAATAATAATAATAATAATAATAATAATAATAATAATAATAATAATAATAATAATAATAATAATAATAACAACAACAACAACAAATCAACGTATAACCATCCTTTACTGAGAACCAAACCTAACACAACACAACAAACCAAACCCAGCCCAACCCAACGTAACCCAACCCTAACGTAACCAAAACAAAGACTTATAAGCCCGTCACCTTACAGCCAGCAACCAATGCAGTAATATCAGCAAGTGTTGGGGCGGGAACTAAACAGACAGGCCGCGAATTTGTTCCACGTCGCCCTCCCTTCCTCTCCTTCCCTTGTGTGGCATGACCTAAATCCTACGCTAGAAAATTTCTCCCTTAAATAACGTGGCGGTGAAGGGGCGGCCGTAACGTATTGGCTTTATGAGAGAAATAAATTTGTCAGCGAGGCGTGGGGAGGAGAGGGAGAAGGAGGAGGAGGAGGAGGACTAAGGGAAGGAAAGTAGACATAGGCGGAGACGGGGAGAAGAGGACGGAGACGATGACGAAGAGGATGTAGGAAAGGAATAGGAAAAGAAGAGAAGGTGTGCTTTATGACAGAGAGAAGAGGAGGGAGGTGATGACGAAGAGGAAGAAAAGGAATAGGAAACAAGAGAGGAGATGCCTTGTGACGGGGAAAAGAGAAGAGAGACGATGACGAAGAGGAAGAAGAAAAGGAGTAAGAAAAAAGGGAAGTGATACCTTGTGACAGCGAAAAGAGGAGGGAGATAATGTCGAAAAGGAAGAAGAAAATAAATAGGAATACCAGAGAAGGGCTCCTTGTGACGAAGAAAAGAGAAAAGAAAAAAAATAACGAAAAGGAAGAAGAAAAGAGGTAGGAAAAAGAGAAGGGATACATTATGACAAGGCCAAGAGGATGAAGATGATGACGAGACGGAGGAGGAAGAGGAAAAAGAAAAAAGAGAACACGTATCTTGTGACGAAAAGAAGGAAGAAGAAAAGTATGAAAAAAGAGGAGGAGGTGCTTTGTGACTGGGAGAAGACAAGGGAGACGATGACGAAGAAAAAAAGAAGAGTGAGAAAAAAAAGGAGGAATATCTTGTGACGAGAAGAGAAAAGGAGGATGATGACAAAGAGAAGGAAGAAGAGAAATAAGAAAAAAGAGGAAAACAGGAACCTAATAACGAGAAAAAACCAGGGAGAAGATGACGAAGAGGACGAAGAAGAGAAATACGAAAAAAAGAGAAAAAAAAGAGATAATAAAGAGAAAGAGGAAGACGAGGAGAAGAGAAAAAAGAGGCGGGGTTCCTGCTGTAAGATGAGGACAAGACGGAGGACGAAGAAGGAGGAGGAAGAGGAAGGGAAGGGAGAATGAATAGACTAAGATGGGAGGCTAAGGGAGGCTGCCTAGATGGTGGTGAGGTGTGCAGTGTTATTGGTTGGGGAGGGTACCTACAGGACGCTTGGGGTTCCATCTCATGCCTAACATTCCAAACATTCATTTTCCTTCCCCTGACACACACACAGCCCGTTCAGGCTTACCAGGGGCGCAGGTACAGTGAACTACATTATGAACTTAACTACAGTGAAGAGTTGGAGAGAGAGAGAGAGAGAGAGAGAGAGAGAGAGAGAGAGAGAGAGAGAGAGAGAGAGAGAGAGAGAGAGTACATCAAGGCCAAGAGATGCATAGATAGCCAGACGGACAGGAAATGAAGAGAGACAGACATTAAATAATCATGAAACCAGAGGCAAAGAAAGTTAAACAAAAAACGAAAATGACAAGGAAGCGGAAGAGGACCGAAAATAAAAAGAGCCAAACAGCAGCTGACTTATTGACCCTTAAGAGAAACTGTCAATTTTTATGCAACGTTACACTAATCTAATCTGAAGGAAGAGATGCAGTATATATAAAAAAAAAGAATAGGAATAACAGAAAATAAAGGAAGAGAGGGGAGGAGGAGAAGAAGGACAACAACGGCAATAAGGAAGAGGACAATGATGAATATAAGAAGGAGGAGGAGGAGGAGGAGGAGGAAGAAGAGGAGGAGGAGGAGGAGGAGGAGGAGGAGGAGGAGGAGGAGGAGGAAGAGGAGGAGGAGGAGGAAGTGAACCTAAATATGTGGTGTATGAGGCAGCATGAGTGAACGGCGGAAGATAACTTTCGAGGTGAAGGACGCAGAAGAATGGCAAGGGAGAGGAGGAAGGAGGGGAGAAGGAAGGCATGAAGGGAGGAAGGGAGCGAGGACGGGAGAGAGGGAGGGAAGGAGAGGAGAGGAGAGGAGAGGAGACTAGAGTGGAAAGTACTTTATACAGGAGCGAAAAAAGGCGGAGACCAACTTGAAGGGGAGGAGAAGATGGAGGAGGTAATGGGGGAGATGAGAGGAGAGGGGAAGGAGAGTACACATATATACAGGAAGAGGAACACATACGGAAGTGGAGTGGGAAGTGAGTGGAATGAAGGAGGCAGCAAAGGAGAAGGAGCTAAAAGGGACGAAGGAAGCAATAAAGCAGAGGAAAGGGTGAAAAAAGTGACTATAGTGTCCTGAGATATGGGAGGAGGAGGAGGAGGAGGAGGAGGAGGAGGAGGAGGAGGAGGAGGAGGAGGAGGAGGAGGAGGAGGAGGAGGAGGAGGAGGAGGAGGAGGAGGAGGAGGAGAAGAGGAGAAGAAGAAGAAGAAGAAGAAGAAGAAGAAGAAGAAGAAGAAGAAGAAGAAGAAGAAGAAGAAGAAGAAGAAGAAGAAGAAGAAGAAGAAGAAGAAGAAGAAGAAGAAGAAGAGGAGGAAAAGGAGGAGGAGGAGGAGGAGGAGGACGCCAATGTCGCTAGCTCCTCCTTCACGACGTTATCACCTACTGTCAGGCCCTTAGGAGGCAGCAGCGTTAAGTTGACGGGAGAGACGAACAGCCCTTCACGAGAAAATGAACACCCCTAAAGCAGCGAGACGGGAACGGGGAAGGGGAAGGCGTGCTGGAAGGGGAAGGAAGTAAGGGGTGCCTGCCCATCGCGTGAGATATACGACCCTTCCTGGTAGTTCCCATCTCCAGCAACCTGTTCCATATCTCATCGACATCCCCTGGAAAATGGCCAACCTGCGTCGAGTACCCAAGAGGAACCTGCCCATCTAAATTCCAGTTAGCATCCTATAAAGTGTGTCGGGTGTCGATGGAGCAGTCGGCCATGATCACGCCGCATCGTCTGGTTTGGGATTAAGTGAATGTCCTGAGTCCCGACCTCCATGTGGCAGTGCATTACTATCACATTTGGTCTATAGTCGGTGTAAGGCGGAACAATGGAATATCGAGGGAGGTTGTACGGGTTCCTAGCTCTTTCGGTTTCGGTAAAGTAGTGGAATAGGTTTGCAAAATGACCACATATGTAAATTCATCTGTATAATGCAATGGGATGAAGTTAAGATCACTTTTTCATCTGATACACGAGAGGTTTTGGTTCTGAGAGATAAAGCATACATTTAAATGTTTATAGATATTCTCTATCACTCTTAATTTCTTTGGACGTTCTTCTGTTATTAGCCATTCCATAACGAGTTGTAATATGGCTCATCTTGGGGTTAAATCTTTCATAATAAATTACCCATAAATTATTGTTTGATATTGAGTTCTGATGTGAAATAATAGGTGATGAAACAAAACTGTTTTCCCACTAACAAAATATATTACTAATACTACTCCCTTCCCTCGCTATAAACATCACAAACACTTCACTATACCAACACAACACAAACACATTACCCAAGCCACAAACATACCCAACGCATTAATGATTCCGACGACGAAACTCCATCACCTTCCCCAACACTTCCTCTATCGAACCTGCCTCACCTTACCCCCGCCCTCCTCCTGCCCCAAGACCCTGCCGGACACTGATGGAGCTTATTGGCAGGTGCTGTTGTTGCCTCGCTGCCCTCCCCCCAACAGCGATACGCACCCTAATGGTACTCCTTCTAAGGATTCTTGTTTACTACCATTTCCCCGCCGCTGTCACTCCGGCACCGTACCTGAAATGGAAAGAAGAAAACAGACTTTACTACTGTTCTGTGGCAACAAACATCTTGACCCATTAGTTGTTTTTTTTTTCAACTTTTTTTTGCGTGTATATGTAAGTTACCACCATCATTCTCCTAATCTACTGCTTCAAAGGAACAGTATGTCAATCAACTTCACTATTCCCGTTAGGAT
>NC_059269.1:6576128-6601128 GCF_017591435.1 Portunus trituberculatus | reverse complement strand
AGAAAGAGGAGGGATAGGGAAGATCGTGATGGGAGAGACAGGAGAAAGGTAAGTAAATAGGAAGATGTTCATGATTGATGTGCTAATTGTGCGCAGGAGGAGGAGGAGGAGGAGGAGGAGGAGGATAAAAGATGCCGACAACGCTGGGAAGACGTGAAAATTGAAGACGAAAACCACGACGCGACAAGGAGAGAAGGAAGAAAAACCTTGAAAATTTATAGGATGACTAGAAAAAATGAAAAAAAGGCAAAATTCTAAAGAAAGTAAAAAAAAAGGAGTAATTATAGAAAAAGATAAAAACATTACCACCACCACCACCATCACTACCAACAACAAGAACAAAAATAACAACAATAACAACAACACAATACCTTTTGGAATAGAATAATAAGAGAAAGGGAGATAAAAATAAGAAACTAAATTAGCTAATGGACAAAAGAGTACCAACGTACACTACACACCAATATAGAAGACCACCACCACCACCACCACTGTTACTACTAATAATACTAATACTACTATTTCGTTGCCTACAGACCCACTTACAGTTTTCTTGTCAATAGTTGAGAAAGAACATATATTTTTTTGTATGGCAACTGGGTAGAGGTGGTGGTGGTGGTGGTGGTGGTGGTGGTGGTGGTTAAAAAATAAACAGTCGTGACGAGAGAGAGAGAGAGAGAGAGAGAGAGAGAGAGAGAGAGAGAGAGAGAGAGAGAGAGAGAGAGAGAGAGAGAGAGAGAACACATTCCCAGATTTACTGATTAACAAAAAATATCCTTTCGAGGGGGAACAAAAGAGAAGTGGAGATTTATGGCCATTAAGGTGAGGGAGAGAGAGAAAGGGAGGGAGAGAAAAAACAGCGGAGAGAGGAAAGGAGGGAGAGGTGGACCAGAGGCTTCAGACTGAGTGGAGAGACAAGAATGAAGAAAAAAACAAAGGGGGGAGAAAATTAATAACTTACAACAAATGAAAGCTTAACCCATTGAGTACCAGGAAGCGTTTCCATATTCCTTCTGGTAACTATTTGGTGACTTTACACAGCTTCAAAAACTCGTGTGGGGGATTAAAATAGTGAAGACTGTGACCATTAATCTTCTGACCTCCATACACTCACGCTAATGTCAATAAAATTATCTAATTGTACACAAAACTGAAGGTAAAAGTGCGTCCCAGTACTGAAAGGATTAAACGCCCAGTCTTTGATATTGGAGGTAAAATGTGTGTAAATTATGAGATATTTCCATTTGTTTCCTTTTTCTTTTATTTTTATTGATGTTTAGTGTTTTTGCAACGATGGAAACAAATTAGGACGTTAGACTATCACGAAAAAACATCACGACACTAAGCCAGTATGAAGCAGTGTAATTTGAATATATACATGGTGTTTTTGATGTGGTGGTGGTGGTGGTGGTGGTGGTGGTGGTTGTACTCGAGTTTGTACTTTATACGACGTAGTTTGGGGGTACCTTAATTTTAGGCTAATAGGAAGCTTTCATGTTAATCCAAATTTAATTAAAAACTGCCTCAATTTCAATCCGCTGAGTGCAGTTCACTTTCACTAGTGACTTGGTTATATTTTACGGAGGATCACTTACCCGCGTTAGAAAGTACACACCCAACTCCCTGACGCGGTAACCAACACCTCACTGCCTGCCTCACCTGCCCACTGACCCTATGCTTCCCATCGAGTGAATTTCCCCAAACATTAAACTCATATAATTCATCTCCCGCCTCTCATAAAAAAAAAGATACATTAAGTTTATGTTAGATTATGTTAGAATTAAATTATAGTATAAGGAAGAAATTTTGGTTATTTATTTTTTTATTAAGGAATCTTCGTGAATGAAAATGACTGATTTATTTTGATTACATAAAAATTACATTATTTAAAATGTCATACCTGTTCAGTTACCGGTTTTCCTAAATTGTTAACTTGTCTTACTATATATGTTTTAAGCCACCCATCTCATCCTATTCATTAAGTCGCCTTTCCACCTTCTAACCTGCTAAGTCACCTGTCTATCTCCGTAAAATATTGAAAAGTCATCTGTTTGTCTATCCAATCTCTTAACTCTGTACATATTCTACAGTATATGGTTTTCCAATCTCCTAAGTCACGAGTCTCTCTATTTTCAATCTCCTATTCATTAAGTCACCTTTCCATCTTATAACCTGCTAAGTCACATGTCTATCTCCGTAATTTATTGAAAAGTCACCTGTTTGTCTATCTCTGTACATCTTCTACAGTATATGCCTTCCCAATCTCCTAAGTCACGAGTCTCTCTTTTCAACCTCTTCATCAAATCACACCAGTATATATTTCCAGTCTTTCAAGTCACCTGTCTGCCTCCTACGTATCAAATCAGGAATGCCTCACCAACCTTATAAACACCTGTATGCCTTTTCAATACCTTAAATCACCTGTTTGTCTCTCCCCTCAATCTCGAAGTCACGTGGTTGTTTTTCCAGTCTCCCAGGCACAAACACTTCCAGGTATAAGAAAAATCATAGTAATTCCATAAAATTCTAGTGATGTTCGATAAAGAATCACTCAAAATTAAATTCTAAAGAAATACATAGCCCCTAAAAATATATTCAGAAAAAAACTACAGTACGAGAGAGAGAGAGAGAGAGAGAGAGAGAGAGAGAGAGAGAGAGAGAGAGAGAGAGAGAGAGAGAGAGAGAGAGAGAGAGAGAGAGAGAGAGAGAGAGAGAGAGAGAGAGAGGTGAGTCATTATCTTCGGTTCACAGATAATTACAAAAAAGTGAGGGAAGAGGTAATGGTAATGGGGGCTGTCTGCGAGGGCACCGCTCTCTCTCTCTCTCTCTCTCTCTCTCTCTCTCTCTCTCTCTCTCTCTCTCTCTCTCCCCTATGCAAGAGGGATGTATGACCGAAGCAAGTTAAGTAATGGCTTCCGGCTTTTATCCCCTTCCATGCTCAAAATTTCAACTAATTAATGTTTTACTCCACTTTTTAATGAGAAGCCTTTGAAGTGCCTTAGCCTTGCTTTCCTCCCCTCCCCTACCCCTCTCTCTCTCTCTCTCTCTCTCTCTCTCTCTCTCTCTCTCTCTCTCTCTCTCTCTCTCTCTCTCTCTCTCTCTTCCTTTTCCTGGTCCCTCGGGTTTTCCACTTAAAGAAATTTTTTCATATATTTTTGCTTTGCTTTCCCTTTCCCGCCTTTTTCCCTCCTTCCTTCCTTCTTTCCTCCTCTTCCTCCTCCTTCTTTTCCTTTTCGTCCACTACATTCCCCCACCTACACTTTTCTCCTCCTTCATTCCTCTTTCCATATAAGCACCTCATTTTTTTTTCCTCTACCTTTGCCCACATCACTAGTTTAATCCTTCCTTCCTTCCTCCTTACTCCTCCTCCTCCTCCTCCTCCTCCTCCTCCTCCTCCTTTTCCTCTCCCCCTTTCCAGGCAACACCCAGACCTTGTTGCTTAGTACGGCGGCCACTCAGTGTGGTTTGAAAGAGCGTGTTTTCACCTTCCTCTCTGTATCTGCAGATGAAGCTCAAGACTTGATTTATGAGTATGTTATGTGAGATTATACCAGAAATGTGAAAGTTATGGGGTAATCTTATGTTATGAAAGTACGTGTATTATCTATTCTTTTCGTAGGTTTGTATGTAGTTCATTTATGTATTCATACGTAAATATATGTTAGAGAAAAGAGTATTCACTGTTTTAGATTGAAATAAGCAAGGGGAAAGTACGTGTAATAAAGACACTGTATAATCCGTGTGTGTGTGTGTGTGTGTGTGTGTGTGTGTGTGTGCGTGTGTGCGTGTGCGTGGGCGTGTGCGTGTGTGTGTGTGTGTGTAAGAGCGCCATTACCATCCGTTCCTGTTCTCGTTCTTGCTCTGTTATTGTTACTGATGCCGTTCCTTCAGGTGGTGGTGGTGGTGGTGGTGGTGTCAGTAATAGATAGCTGTGGTGATGTTCATGACACTTATAATGATGGTGAGTGTGATGGTTATGGTGATTACTGCGACGGGAATGACGTAAGAGAGAGAGAGAGAGAGAGAGAGAGAGAGAGAGAGAGAGAGAGAGAGAGAGAGAGAGAGAGAGAGAGAGAGAGAGAGAGAGAGAGAGAGAGAGAGAACCACTCAAAATTAGTTGTTGATGGTGGAGTTGGAGGCAGTGTGGGAAGCGAGGTATTGGCGACGGGTGGCAGTGGCGGCTGATGGTGGCGGTGGTGGTGGTGGTAGTGGGACTAGCGGCGGCGGTGGAGGTGGAAGAGGTGAAGGTGGTGGTGGTGGTGGTGGTGTTTCTTGCCAAGGCCGGTGTTATTGGCAGCAGCTGGGAATATCCAATACCCTTGTGTCTAGGGAGCACCGGAGCGTGTCCAATATCCTAACCCTTCTTCTACCTCCACCCCTGTCTCTCTCTCTCTCTCTCTCTCTCTCTCTCTCTCTCTCTCTCTCTCTCTCTCTCTCTACCTTGCCTTATTCCTGCCGCTTGCCTACCCTCCCCCGCTTCTCCTTTCCTTTACTCAATCGCTCACTACACACACACACACACACACACACACACACACACACACAAACACTATGATCTACTAATTGTTTGTTGTCTTTGTACCCCTAATTTTCTTTGGTGTGTGTGTGTGTGTGTGTGTGTGTGTGTGTGTGTGTGTGTGTGTGTGTGTGTGTGTGTGTGTGTGTGTGTGTGTGTGTGTGTGTGTGTGTGTGTGTGTGTGTGTGTGTGTCCTCTACAGGAAACTAGTTCACTCGTAACAAATAGATCGTATTGAATTAAATCATAATCATATTGTAATGACTCTCTCTCTCTCTCTCTCTCTCTCTCTCTCTCTCTCTCTCTCTCTCTCTCTCTCTCTCTCTCTCTCTACTACTACTACTACTACTACTAATAATAATAATAATAATAATAATACCACCACCACTACCACCATCACCACCACCACCACCACCACCACCACCACTACTACTACTACTACTACTACTACTACAGCAAGTACAACTGCTATGTATATGCACCATTTCTATTCAGAGAGAGAGAGAGAGAGAGAGAGAGAGAGAGAGAGAGAGAGAGAGAGAGAGAGAGAGAGAGAGAGAGAGAGAGAGAGAGAGAGAGAGAGAGAGAGAGCAAGCGAGGAACACTGCCTCACGAACATAAACACAACTTTCAAAATGCAACACGCACCTAAATTTTGAAACTAATTAACAAACTAATTATAATCATAATTAACGAACTCGCTCCACACACAACCAACACGTGTACTCATCAACAAAGTCGACGGAAAGGGAGGGCTGGAAGAGAAGGAATAAACAGGAGAGGGAAAAAAAACGTGATGGAAGAATGAGGTAACAGAAAGAGAGGAAAGAGAAGTGATGGAAGACGAAGAATAAGGAGACGAGGGGAAGGAAGCAATGATGGAAGATGGAGATAGCTGGGAATAGAAGAAAGAGAAGAGATGGAAGAGGAACAATAGAGAAGAGAGGGTAGAAACAATGATGCACGGTGGAGGTAGCAGGGAATAGAAGAGAAGAGATGGAAGAGGAAGAATAAACAAGAGGGAAGAAAGGAGAGATGGAAGAAGGAAATTGTGTTGTTTTAAGGGATAATGGATGGCTGGGATTAAATTCTTTTGATCCTTGTTTTATCCAAGTTTTATTGCATGGGAAGAAATTTACCTGATTAATTCAATGGGTTTTTTTTTCTAATTGGTCGTTATCTAATAGGCGCAACTGTACTTAGCGTTTGAATTAATAAAAGGTTGTATGAGGACAGATGTGAGTTTTTGCTGTTGTGGTTTAGAATAGATGGAAAATGGAATGATATCAGTGGAGTTGATAAATGGTGGTGGTGGTGGTGGTGGTTGCTTTTCTGATCTTTCTTCTTATTGTCTTTATATTTTACATCCCAGTTAGATAATCATGAAGTATTATAGTTTCAAGTTAAGTCGAATCAGCATTACTGAAGACTACCATAACCAGCATTCACTCTTCCCTATATTGTATTCCGATGTCAACCTTACCTTTTTTCTGTTAAGAGGAAGGTTTCAAGGCCTTTCTTCTCTTCTGGCTAACTCTACTGATCTGCATGGGAACTGGCAATTAAGTGGGGCTTTTGTTGCTGTTTTCCTTCACCAGTTTCCCTCTTACATGATAAAAATTAAAATCCATATATCAAAAGTATGCGGTATAATATCAGAGTACTGCTATTAATTACTATATAAATAAACAATCTCAAAGTATTGTCTCCTCTCTAATAAAACGTCTAACCAAAGTATAAAAAAAAATAAAAAACGAATTATCAAAAGAACTACATTATATTTTCTTCCTCCCATCTCACTTGCACATCTTCTTTCACATAATCATTTTCTTGCCCATATTGTAACCGCGCATTTAAACAATCATCTTAAATAGAACCCCCAACCTTTACCTCTCAATTTTAGCACAGTAACCTCCCATCCATCATCATTCATGCCCTCCCTCATAACAACTTCCCTATCAACACTCCCCTTAACATCCTTACTATGCACTTTCCCACCTTTACTCTTTCCCTTCTCTTATCGACCTGTCTTCGAATGCCTTCCTCTTCCCCCTCTCCTTCTTGTTAAACTGTTGAATTTTCACTGAGCATCATTTTACCGATAGACACTTTTCCCCATTATCATCTAATATTTTCCTACACTTTCAAGCTATTCTCTCAAGTACTGAAGCCTAGACAAGACAGAATATAACCCCAATTCTCATTTTGTTGTGAGCGCAATCATGCAATTATTCTTAGCAGTGGTCTGAATGTTAAACGCAGGAAGGCCACAGCAGTAAAAGGCTTAATACGTTAATGGGTATTCAGGGTGCAGAAGGAAATAATGTACGTATAGTGAGCTTAAGTCCCGCACACATGCATTACCAGTACCTTGCCAACACGTTCCGCCGCCTTCACTTCCCTGCTCACTAATGGTATCCCAAACGGACTGGTTGATTGATTGACTGAGATGCCACAGAGAATAGGAGAGTGTACCAGACTACCAGGGGTCAGAGAGAGAGAGAGAGAGAGAGAGAGAGAGAGAGAGAGAGAGAGAGAGAGAGAGAGAGAGAGAGAGAGAGAGAGAGAGAGAGAGCAAATGAACTGAGGAGCTTAAACGGGAAAACAAGAGTACACAAGGAAGTAGGCAAACCACAAAAGACTAGTTGACCACACCAAACAGCTCCTTCCCACACGGTACAGATGGAACTAATGAGAAAGAACAGGGAGAACAAATGAACTGGACTCGCTGGAAGAGGAAAAACTAACACAAGAACCTCGAAAAAACAAATACATTGCAAAAGACGAGTTAACCAGACAAAACGATTCTTTCATACTGTAGTGAAAGAAAAAAAAAAGAGGGAGTTTCTTTTGTTCTTTTCTCTGAATTGACTATGATTTTACAGCAATCATTCGGTAATTAAGAGTCCGTTTCTAGTCTTTTTTTGATGCTTATTGTACGTAAACAGTCGATGATTACAGAAATTAATCATGAGGAGAGAGAGAGAGAGAGAGAGAGAGAGAGAGAGAGAGAGAGAGAGAGAGAGAGAGAGAGAGAGAGAGAGAGAGAGAGAGAGAGAGAGAGAGAGTTCAACAATGGCTATAAAAAATAACGTAAGGCACATTAATATACAGCGAAATAAAAAAAAACTAAAATATACATCAACTTTGAAATAAGGCCGCAAAAACAATACGAGATGCAATTATCACACGAAATGCGAAATAAAAACAACAGAAGCTTTCAATTGTGTATAAAAAAAAAAACACACACACACATCTTAACTGGAAGCACAAATAAAACTTACAAATACAACCTTTCAATTAAAAAAAAAAAAAAAGGTCTTATCCACTCCACCTGTTGAAAATAGTCACCATAGGACTTAGGCACATCAAAAAATAGGACCCTTAATAGCGAGTGTTAAATTTCATACAATATAGCGTGAAGCAAATTGGAAAGTGCTTCTGGCGTGGTATATAAGGTAAATCTCTCTGTTACCGCTGCTGTTGCTTCTGCTTCCCTTGGTACTGAGAAGATGACGACTTAATATGCCACAAATAATCGAAGTCAATAAGTGATAGATTGGAAATAAAGCTAAGGATAAGAAAGGTTAATAAGGAAGGGAGAGATGAGAGTACTAATAAAGAAAGGGAATGGAGATATGGTAAGGTAAAAGAAGGGATGGAAATGAAAGCGATGGGAAGAGAAAGGAAGAGAAGGAAGGAAAATAAGTAAAGTAAAAAGAAATGAAGGGGTGAATAATTGGTTAGGCAAGACAAAACAGGGAAAGATATACCAGTGAAAGACATGGGAAAGGAAGGTGGGGCATAAAAAATAGCTAAAACACAAAGATAAGGTAAGGAAAACACTGTTAGGTAGGTAATGGAATGAGGAAATTGGAGAAAACTAATGAAAAAAAATAAAGAATTGATAGGGAAATAAAATAAGGAAATGAGAGGAAGAGAAAAGACAAAAACACAACAAAACCTTCTCGGACAAACAGTGAACACGAATTGGGAACATTTGAAGAAGATATTTCGTTTCTTCCTTCTGGATTTCTCGAGAGGCTGCCACTTGGAAATACGACGCCTTTAGTAGCAAGAGGCGTAAACAGCACACAAGAAAATAAAACAGAGGCGCAAACAGCACACAAGAAAATAAAACAGAGTAACATTTCGAACCCACAAAAAGGGGAAAGGATAAAGAAAAGGATTTAGCGAAAAAAAAAAACACAGACAAAGGTGACATGCTGGAAGTTATATTGTTCTTTTGTCTGATTTCTGAATGTTTGATGCTCCTGCCAATATGTCTTTTTCATTATCATTTTCCTCTTTCTAGATCTAAATATATCTTTGGGAACGATTATCTTATTTTTGGATAATATTTTTCAGGCTTACCATTCTCTCTCTCTCTCTCTCTCTCTCTCTCTCTCTCTCTCTCTCTCTCTCTCTCTTTGTAAAGTAACGATCTCAACATTATACACGCGTCCTTCTCTCTTTTTACCATCTCTCGTCAGTAGCGTTTATCACAGTAGTAGTAGTAGTAGTAGTAGTAGTAGTAGTAGTAGTAGCAGTAGCAGTAGCAGTAGCAGTAGTAGTAGTAGTAGCAGTAGTAGCAGTAACAGCAATAATAGTAGTAGTAGTAGTGTTGGTGGTAGTGGTATTAGTAACAAACACCAGTATCTGACGAAAACGAAGACGATTTGGAAAGAAATACAAGAAAGAACAAAAGATTGACCATAACAAATCAAAACCACACCAAGTAAATAAAGTAAAACAGCAAACTAGACTGTTCGCTCCAGCAAGTACAATAAAAATAACCTCCCAATAAGCTCCCCTCGTAACTTCGTGAAGCATCAAATCTTGGCAGGGAAACGAGGAAAGAGGTACACGAACGAGGGCATTAAGTACAACCGAGATCAAGAATCCCTGGAAGCGCTGTACTGTACAATATTCAGAAGGGGGAAGAAAGTGAGGGACTGCAGCAGAGACTAGAGGACGCTAAGTGGGTGAGTGATGGAGAGAATGCGAGCGAGAAAAGATAAAAAGAAAGTAAACACAGCATTTTCTTATATGGTATCTTCTTTTCTTATTGTAATTGAGGCAAATTGGTCACCGTTAAGCTGTTTATTCTTCACTGAAATGACAAAATGCAGCTACGTTCCAAAGCTGAAATTTTAAATGGAAGTGTAGGAGAGAATTAAAGGAGGCAGACCAAAATCAAAGTAAATAAGACTAAAAAAGTAGAATACGAAAGTTGATTAGCCGAGTGATGGAGAAGTAAAACAGAAAGAGATAGACGAAGAAGACACACTCAGAGAATACTCATCCGAATCAGTACCCCCTCCACAAAATAAAAAAAAAAAAAAAAAAGAGAATATCATCGATTCCAAAGCTACTTCTGGAGTTTGGTATGTAATATGTTGCGGTTATTTGCTGTGAGATATTCGGTTCGTCTTTAGCTTTATGAAAAAAATAAACAAATAATTGAAACGTGTACAGAAAGAGAGATGGAGAGAGAATATTAATTGCTACTTAATACACAGAGCAATATTTTTCCAATCAATTCTCTCTTTCTCTCTCTCTCTCTCTCTCTCTCTCTCTCTCTCTCTCTCTCTCTCTCTCTCTCTCTCTCTCTCGTAAGCACTTCTTTTTCCCAGCTACACATCAATAATTGTCTGTTGAGAGAGAGAGAGAGAGAGAGAGAGAGAGAGAGAGAGAGAGAGAGAGAGAGAGAGAGAGAGAGAGAGAGAGAGAGAGAGAGAGAGAGAGAGAGAGAGAGAGAGAGAATATAGAACCTAGTGCATACTCTTAAGTCAAGCAGAAAAGTCAGAATCCACCCCGAGGGTACAGAAGCGACCCAGAATATTGACTAACCAAACAATGGACACCCCACCCCTATGCCCACCACCACCACTCCCAACCTAGGCACCCTCAACCTGGCACCCGCACCGTTCTTCCCTTCAACTCTCCCCGTCCTTAGGCGCTACATACATAGTACATACACCTGCAACACTGCCTGCCACTCGCCTCCGTTCTAGTACAGCACGAGGCGGTGTTTATTGGTGTGTTTTATAGTTTGCTGTTGCTGATGTTAATGATGGTGCTGGTTATTTGTGATTATACTACTGTTGTTGCTATATTATTGATACTAGTGCTACTTTGATGATGGATGATAAGGATAATGTTAAGGAGGAGTGAGGAGGAGGAGGAGGAGGAGGAGGAGGAGGAGGAGGAGGAGGAGGAGGAGGAGGAGGAGGAGGAGGAGGAGGAGGAGAAGAAGAAGAAGAAGAAGAAGAAGAAGAAGAAGAAGAAGAAGAAGAAGAAGAAGAAGAAGAAGAAGAAGAAGAAGAAGAAGAAGAAGAAGAAGAAGAAGAAGAAGAAGAAGAAGAAGAAGATGATGATGATGATGATGAAAAAGAAAGAGGAAAAAAAGAAGAAAAAGAAGAAGAAGAAGATGGACAAATAGGCAAGATGGCAATAACAAAATCATCAATAACAACAACAACAACAACAACAACAACAACAACAACAACACCACCACCACCACCACCACAACAACAACAACAACAACAACAACAAGGAAAAATAGGCACGATGGCAGTAACAAGAACAACAAAAAACAAAACAATCTTAATAACAACAACAACTTCCTCTACCATCTCCAACCCCACCATCACCACCACCACCACCTCTAAGAAACACAGCTTTATCTTCTCACTTAGACACCTTATTTTAAACCATACATTATACATCATTTCCTGCAAAACATCTACCTTCTCCATCTCATCGTCTTACTCCTCCATTTTCTGCTCATCCTTTTCCCTTCCTTCAACTTTCCAGACAATCAATACTGCACTGTCAACATGACCCGCCTGATTGACTTGAGGACTACACAGTAAGGGGAGCGGAGACGTAGGTGGAAGTAAGGAGTTATGAAGCTCAGGATAGGTAGAAGCACAACCAGTTACTCACTTTCTGGGTGATGTACTTATAGCTGTGTGTGTGTGTGTGTGTGTGTGTGTGTGTGTGTGTGTGTGTGTGTGTGTGTGTGTGTGTGTGTGTGTGTGTGTGTGTTACGGAGGTGATTAACGGGTCTTGTGTTTTGTTTATGTTTTTTTTTTTTTGTGTGCATTTTTTTTTCTGGCACTGTTGTTGTTAGTGGTGGTGGTGGTGGTGGTGGTGGTGGTGGTGGTGGTGGTGGTGGTGGTGGTGGTGGTGGTGGTGGTGGTGGTGGTTAGTGGTGATAACTGTTTTGTTCTTTAGTGGTGGTACTTGCGTTGGTTAAAATAGTGGTGGTAGTAGAATTGTGCTAATAACAGTACCAATAGAGATGCACTATGTAATAACTGAATCTTATTAGTAGCTAGGTCTTCACAGTAATAGAAATAATAATAATAATAATTTTCAATGCTATTATTGTCATTATTTTTATCACCATTATCATTATTATTATTATTGTTATTATTATTATTATTATTATTATTATTATTATTATTATTATTATTATTATTATTATTATTATTATTATTATTATTATTATTATTATTATTACCATTATCAATGTTGTTGCTACTATCATTAGCAGTACCATTAACAATCCAATTCTTAATAATACAATTAGCTTTGTTACTGTCATTTCACCGATTCAGCTTTGGAGGAGGAGGAGGAGGAGGAGGAGGAGGAGGAGGAGGAGGAGGAGGAGGAGGAGGAGGAGGAGGAGGAGGAGGAGGAGGAGGAGGAGGAGGAGGAGGAGGAGGAGGCGTGGTGGACCTACCACAAGAAAACCTGTGTTGTTCTGTCACTGTTCATACCGTCGGTGTGTGGTAAGTACAGTGTGCTACACGTTATTGCTGACACTATCATTAACATCATGTCATTCACGGGCCAGTCCGTTGACAATATGATTGGTACCATGTCTGTCACGTGTCAGGCATCACAAATCATTCAATCTCCACAGCTTTACTCATTTTTTTTTTTTTTATAAGCACTGAAGGGAGAGGTGCTCTTCACAGAACACAAAGCTACATTACTGATAAGGGTATTTGCAGTCCAAGACCTTTTTAGAGAAAACTATTATTGTATGCAAGTAGATAACGTTAGGATATCTGCACATACCTTATCAAAGCAACCGTATTATATATACACCCACACGCAACATCACATCAGCACACAAAAGCAGTGTTAGCATAAACATCAACAGTATACTAGCCAAAATATGATCACCACTACCATCATCATCGTCGTCACCATCACCATCATCACCCTCATCGCAGCTTCCAGATCCCAACACGCTCCTTTATGTCAGCCTGCCGCCGCTGCCGCAGCCGCCGCCACTGATCGCCGGCCCCTTAATAGGTGGTTAGGGATAAACACTCTTCTCCAACATGCCTTTAAGAGATTAGAAAAATTCCATAGCGAATAAACCGGCTTAGTTTTAGCACCTGACGGGAGTCACTGGACAAGCTGCTACCACAGAGGGAGGCGCCGCAGGCAGATGGAGGCAGCTGTGTGAGGTCACCTTGGCAGCGGGAGAGCAGGTGCATCCACCATAACTATTTTTTTTCTCCCTCTCTTCATCTTGTTTACTAGAGCAAATTCTGTGACAGTGTTCATGTTTACTGACCAGGTTTAGTCAGATTATATCCACCACCATCTAAGGCTTCTAGTCAAGTTTCCAGGATGTAGACAGAGAGTTCCAAATAGTTCCGGCCACTGGGCTGTGCCTGGATGTGTTGTGATGACGTTCAGCCGCGTCCAAGACTCTCCGTGACTCTCTGTCTCGCTACACGTTGCTGGGCATCGTAAATCCAGAAAATTTACTACCTATATTTTTCCCTCGTTTTGCTTTCATATCATTACACCCAAAAATCTATCCTCTCTCTCTCTCTCTCTCTCTCTCTCTCTCTCTCTCTCTCTCTCTCTCTCTCTCCCAAAGCCCCCATATAAGCTAGAGCCAACCCTGATATGCCCTGCCCTGCCCCAAGCACTACTCAATCTTTCCCTCCTCAGCCAGCCACAGCAGCACCACCACCACCACCACCACCACGTCTCGCCTGGACCTAGGGGCTGCCTCCGCTCGGTCCTGCCAACCCACCACCACCACTACCACTACCCTTGCACCGTCCCAAGGCCCTCGCCACTACAACACAGTACAAACACAGCAGATTAGAAGAAGCCATCAGGCCTGTGTTTACTCTCCCTACAAACGTGATCAGCCAAGTTGCCGGGAAGCTGCTGGGTTGTTTTTCTTGATTCTTCCTCAGATTGGTGACACAGCCTTGTTGGAGGAGGAGGAGGAGGAGGAGGAGGAGGAGGAGGAGGAGGAGGAGGAGGAGGAGGAGGAGGAGGAGGAGGAGAAGGAAAACGATGAGAACTGAAAAGTGGAGGACAAGAGGAAGGAAAAGGAAGAGAAGGAGTAGCCTACACAAAATACCTATGGCAATAAAAAAATAGATAAGTATTTTGACGAGAGTGAATAACAATACATAAATATAAAACTCTCCTCAAAGACACTTCATGAATCCCCAAAATATCTGAAGTGAAACGAACCTAAAAGAAAAGAGAGAACAAAACACTACAAAATCTCAGAGAAAACAGTATAAAAAGAGACGCCATTCCTGTCTCACCAACCACACCCTAACGCAAAGAAAAGAATATTAATTGAAATTCTGGAGGTAAGGGTGTGCTTCCCCTTCAAAGTGGCCGAGTCCTCCCTGCCGTCGCCGTCGAAAGAAAAAAAATAAAGGAAGGGAGAGTTTACGAGTCTGTTGAATTTACTGGTCTAACGGGGCGGCGACCGGAGAGACTGGCCTGCCGCGGGGACCAACACCAGCTGTGGAGTGTGCAGGGCGCGGGGCACTGGTGATGCATGACTGGGGAATTACTTGTGACTGAGGTGATATAAGATTAACAACTTGTGAAAGATGCGAGACTTGGTGATTGCCATGTAGCTGAGATAATGTGTGGTGTGTTACATATGAATGATACGTGAATAATTTGAAGTCTTAATGATATATACGTGAATGGGTAAATGACTGATTTCAAGATTTACATGCACATGCTATATAATGTTAAATAATGAAATATATAAGGAAAATATTTACAATGCAGTTGCTGATAAACGTGGTAAAGACATGGTTGGGAAAGGAAGGTGTAAATGTGACAACGAGAAACGGCTCTCCTTTTCCATTTATTTATTGTTTTTACTTTACGAGACGCTAAGTTTATATCAAAAGTACTTTTCTTTTTTTATCGCATCTGAAGAATTCTGGAATTGGGACATAGTGAAGTCACAAAAGGTCATCTAAATTGCAGTTTTCCATATAGTAAGTAAGCAAACGGGTCTCTCTAACTATAACTTAAAGATAATACCACACCATTACCATTCCATCTTTATCATCTAAACACTCACCTAAAAACTACCATTTATATGCCTCAATTTTTGTCCCACTCTTCAACTTTCACAAAAAAATGAGATAAAAAACATATTTAAAACCCACTGTCGTATTCACCACCACCTCCACCACTAATATACCCTCATCCTCCACCTCCACCTCTTCCACCACAGTCACCACCACATACCCAGGCGGCCACACTAAGCTGATTACCATCCCTCCCGCAGCACGCCGCCATCCCACTAAACCTGTCGTCACCGCCTGCCACCGCCACCCAGGGAACCATTTGGAGGAGACGCAGCAGCAGTGACCCCCCACCTAGTCCACATAGTAAAATGGCCCTAGAGTCGTCAGCCAGCACTCTACAGAATCCTAGTGCTAGTTTTGATGTTTTAAGGGGAACATTTAGCCGTGTGTTGATTTAAATTACTTTGTACCTGATTGGAGCTCTTTCATATTCGATATTTTTCTTTTACAGGATGGGCAGAAGGGAGAGACAGAACAAGGAGACAATTTAGTAGTTTAATAGTTTTTTTTACCTACTTCAACTATAAAAAAACATCAGCTCTTACAATTAAATTAAATCAATGCCTTACTTGCACTCTTGTTACCGAAGGGAAATCTGACCAACAGGAGACATAAGGTACAAAGTAAGTAGTAAATATAAAAGTAAATATCAGCGTCTCGTTCCGATGCTTCACGTCGTTCTTGGCAGGAATCACAGTGTCGTCAGAGGGACCTATGTGGTAGTGCGGCCACCAACACACGTGAGTAAAGTGTGTGCCAACCATTGTGTCACCAATGGTGGAAAATGTTTATGCTCTGGTACGTCCACGAAGGTAATAATAGTGTCACGTGGGAATTCTTGTGATTAGTCCTGAGAAATAGACAGTTGGATGAAGCAAATGAAATCTGAGGTTAGTGTGGTGCGGTGGAATTACCTAAAATCCTTCAAATAATCACTGGCTGCGATATTACATGAGCGAACACAAAATCAACGTAAGTACCAAATAATCATTATACTCTAAAGAAGGTACATTTGTCTGAAGGTAGGAAGTGAAGGTGGTTAGGCAGTTTTCAGGTGATTTTTAGATTTCTTGCACATATCTACCCTTTTGACTTGAAATGTCTCAAAGGAGGAACATCAATACCTTAAAAAATGGTCTAAATTATTCCTTCACTCATATCGTCTCTATGACATGCCTTTATGAACGAACTCTTTATCATTTTTTACTTTTGTTTTGAACACTTCTTCCTAATACATAAAAATATAGAGACAATAAATAGCCAGGCATTAGCGAGACGTAATCGAAAGGCGACGGTGAGAGAAGCTACAGTAGTGAGGTTCAAATATCGCCACACGTTGGAATCTCACAGGTAATTCCCTAACAGGCGCAGGAGACGTGAGGGCGGTGCTAACGTGGCACTTTGAGCACGAACACCCCATCGCCCTCTGTCCGTGACCAAGATAGGTAACACCACACTGCAAAGACACCAATACCTCAACACCCTCCAGCAAAGATACCCACTCACATAAGAAAATACAATTAGAATACTGCAAAATACAAGAGCACCTCCAAGAAACAACTCCTGCGCATTGAAGACTTAACACTTTTTTTTTCTTTTACGCAAGAGGTACACTGGCCAAGAACGAAAGATTTGAGGGTAAAAGCAAAGATCAACTTCAGTGCCAGTTCCCAAAGAGACCGCATAATAGAAAAGTCAGATGATGGAGAGCGCTGCCATTTATCATCATAATCACGTACAACCTCTTCTCGAAACTCTCTAAATGTTTGTTTACCTCTAACGTTCATTCTGAGGGTCTTTCAATCAACCACAACACTATTTTCGACCCAATTTTTGTATATTCTCGTTTTAAATGTTCATCAGTATAAAACCATTTGCAGGAATCTGTATTACACTCGAGTTTTCTATATTTAACTCATAGTTTATCCTCTTCTTGCCTTCTTCAGTATGAACACAAAGGCAGTGAATTATCCATTACAAAACACTCGTTGATGTAAGAAAAAACTATCGAAAAAAAAAGAAATATATAAAAAAGGAAAATGGCATGAATATATTTCTATTTTTATCATAATCTTCTCCGGTTATAACTTTCATCTACTCCTTTTCTATTTTTACTTTTTCTTCTTCTTTAGCTTCCTCCTCCTCCTCCTCCTCCTCCTCCTCCTATTATTATTATTATCATTCTCCTTCTCCTTCTCCTTCTCCTCCTCCTCCTCCTCCTCCTCCTCCTCCTCCTCCTCCTCCTCCTAAATTCTTTCTCTTATTCACTGTACTAGATAGTAACATCTCTATTTCAACCTTTCCTATCACATCTTTAACTTTTTTATCTGTGTTTTCTTGTTTTCCTTCCTTGAACCCTGATATCATTTTGGGTTTAACTCTAAGAATCTGCAGTGGTAGCAAAGTCACACAGACAGCCTCGTTATGTCCAGTAGGGTCGTTACTGTCTTCTCTTTAGTTTGTATTCCTCTCCTCCTCCTCCTCCTCCTCCTCCTCCTCCTCCTCCTCCTCCTCCTCCTCCTCCTCCTCCTCCCCTTGTCCTCCCTCTTCTATTTCTCCTTCAATCCCTTCCCCTCCTTCGTGTCTCGTCTTCCATCTACTCCTCTCAGTACATCCCCCTCAAACTCTCCTCCTTCTCCTGCTCCTCCTTCTCTTTCCTTCCCTTCCCTTCCTCCTCCTTCTCCTCCTTCCACACCGTAGACTGAACCGTTAACAAATTACTGTAGATGGACTGGAACAGGGAGAGAGAGAGAGAGAGAGAGAGAGAGAGAGAGAGAGAGAGAGAGAGAGAGAGAGAGAGAGAGAGAGAGAGAGAGAGAGAGAGAGAGAGAGAGAGAGAGAGAGAGAGAGAGAGAGAGAGAGAGAGAGAGAGACGAGCTCATTCAACAAGTTAACTGATACTCCCATCAATCAGAGAGAGAGAGAGAGAGAGAGAGAGAGAGAGAGAGAGAGAGAGAGAGAGAGAGAGAGAGAGAGAGAGAGAGAGAGAGAGAGAGAGACAACAGATTCAGGCCATGATGAAGTGTTATGATGTGAAATGAGAAGTTGCAGGAGGAGGAGGAGGAGGAGGAGGAGGAGGAGGAGGAGGAGGAGGAGGAGAAGGAGGAGGAGGAGGAGGAGGAGGAGGAGGAGGAGGAGGAGGAGGAGGAGGAAAAGAGAAAGAAGGAATAGAAGGCTTTACTCAAATATATACATGTGCTTTTGGAATTTGGCCAAACACTTATTATTATTAAAAATATATAAATAACACACGAACACTTAAAATAACACCTAATTATATATAAAAAAAAAAAAACACTACAAAGCAAATAATCACAGAAAAATTATAAAAAATGCAACAATTACGGCAATGTGTGTGTGTGTGTGTGTGTGTGTGTGTGTGTGTGTGTGTGTGTGTGTGTGTGTGTGTGTGTGTGTGTTGGCGCGCCCTAACCCACTCTAATACCCAAGATGGTAGGTGGTGAGACCCTAAGCTTTGCCCTGAGCTCCATGTCTGCTGCTGCTTACAGAACGGTGAGGCGGGAAGCGCAGGAGACAGGGAGGGAAGAGGCGAGGAAGGGATGAGACTGACAGAAGGGAGGGAACTGAACAAATTAAGATAGTAAACAAGGATGGAAGGAAGATATGAGAGGTTGACGAAATGAGGGAACGGAAGAAAATAAAGAGAGTAAGTAGACAGGGAAAGAGGAAAGGAAGACATGACAGGTTGACGAAAGGAGGAAACGGAAGGAATTAGAAAAAAAAAGATGGTACACGGAGGGAAGGAAGAGATGAGAAGTTGACGAAAGGAGGGAAAGGAAAAAAAAATAAGACGAAATGAAAAAGAAGAGGAAGGAAGGAAGAGATGAAATGAAGAAGTGAAGGACAACGAAAAGGAATGAAAGTAAGCGAATGAGAAAGAAAGAACAGGAAATGATAAAGGAAGGAACATGAATAAAAGAATTGATGAAGATACAATTGAAGGAAGAAATAAAAATACTGAAAGACAGAAGCAAGCAATAATGAAAGGATAACAAAAGGAATAAAAGAATAAAGAAAAAAACGAAAAAGAAGACAAAAATAAAAAAAACGAAACACGATCTAAGAAAAGAAAAAAGAAGAATAGAGGAGAAAAGAAGCATAAAAACATAAGAACGAGAGAACGAGCAGAGGACACAGTGAGAGCAAAGAGGTGGAAACAAATGCAGCTACGACACTAGGCATGGAAGGTGGCGCCTCAGAATTTGGGTTGAAGACGGGATTGGCGGCAACAGACCCAGCGTGGTGTGATCAATAGTCCACACAGACACGCACGGGGGAGGGGAAGGCCAATGGGAGGCTGAACAGGGAAACACCGGGGAGAGGGGAAGAGAGAGGGAGGGAGGGAAAGTTACAGGGAAGGAAGGAGAGTGTAGGGAAGTGGAGAAAGGATGGGAACGTGGGAGTGGAAGAGAGTGAAGATGGGAGAGAGGGAGGGTAGGAAATGAGAAGAGAGAGAGAGAGAGAGAGAGAGAGAGAGAGAGAGAGAGAGAGAGAGAGAGAGAGAGAGAGAGAGAGAGAGAGAGAGAGAGAGAGAAGGGGAAGTCTTGCGATGAGGAGGGCAGTTACTGTGACGTGGAAAGAGGAAAAAGAGAGGAGTATGGAAGAAGAGAAGATAATAACGAAAGAAGAAAAAGGAAGGGAAGCGAAGAATAAATGACAGAGATAAAGTGGATAGATAGAACAGGGATAAAGTAGAGATAGAACACAGAGCAAAAAAAAATTGAAGGATAGAAAAGGAACAAGAGGAAGAATGAAATAAGGGAAAGGAAAGAAAACGGAGATAACGATGAAAGATGAGAGAAAGTATGAACAGAGGAGCAGAGGAATGAAGAAATTTGAGGAAAGGATGAGAATGGAAGTATGAACGAGAAGAAAGAGGAGAAGGAGGAAGAGTAATAAGCGTAGAAAGAGAGGATTTTTAATAAGAGGACTCCAAGTTATGACAAGAGGACAAGGAAGGACAGCCGTGTAGAGCGAGAATGAGAATGAAAGGAAGAAATATTAAAAGAAATAACAAATAAATTCAAACAGTTAATTAAAATGAGGAAATTAAAGAGGAAAGCTATGAGAAGAAAGAACGAAATTCATAACGAAAAGGAAAACACGAAGAAAAACGAACAAATAAAAAAAGGTAAAAAGAGTAACACTAAAAAATATTGACATGGGTGAAAATAAAGAGAAATGAAGTAGAATAATGAAAGAGTAGAAAAAAAATAAAAGAATAAATGATGAATAAATGGAAGAAGAGGAACGTGAGAAGTAACAAGATATGAAGAAGGAACTGAGAGCGAGTAAGGAAGGAAACGTGAAAGGAGAGAGAGAGAGAGAGAAACTGAGAGTGAATAAGTAGTAGTAGTGTAGCAGAGTCAGGATATGAAGGGAAGGGGTGAGGAGGTGAAGGAGAGGGAGAAATGACCAGGTTGAATATAAGATCAGTTATTTGCTACAGTGGCGGAGTGAAGGAGTAAATCAATGTGCAAGGAATATGGTGTGTGTGTGTGTGTGTGTGTGTGTGTGTGTGTGTGTGTGTGTGTGTGTGTGTGTGTGTGTGTGTGTGTGTGTGTGTGTGTGTGTTTATGGATAACTTCAACTAACATGTATTTACGGTAAGTTTATTAATTAATTTCATCTATTTCATCTTATTTTTCAAAGTATTACGATCAACACCAGTAATTATATTTGAGAATTAGTAGTCAAAAGATGACCGGTTGTATGAATGTTTGTTTTTCGTTCCTAAATTTAATACATAGCTGCTTCCAGTATCGAAATATTCCAATAACTCAGTGTAAAATTGGACATTTCACGCGTCCTTTGAGCAAAACGTGTGTATAAATTGAGCAATAATCTAATCTATTACCTTGTTTCAACCGTGCATCAAAACTCGTCAATAATTTACTGACATGTTAAAATAAAAATATTAGTACTTAACGTTCCGGAATGCATGGTACCTAAAACAGTGGTCTATAAAACTGCAAGCGTGGTTAATGTATAATAAATGACAAATCCATTAACGTGTATGCAATAATATATCAAAGTTGCCATCGTATTTATTTTGCTACGGTCATCCTCAGTTAAACATCCACTGCACTACAAAGATAAAATGATCCAATAAATAAATGAAATGTGCATGAATGAAAATAAATAAAGATAAAAAGGAATGAGAATTCAAACAATCATAATTTTTCTAGTCTATATGGGTATTCAAACGCCTGCAGAAAACCAAGATGTTTCTTTAAAAAAAATACATAAAAAGCTCTACGCCTCTATCCTATTTAGCTCTGTAACACAAGAGCTAATACAAGAGTGGAGCAGTATTCTCAACCTTTCATCACTTCTACTGGTACACTTTGCAATTTCCTTCTTCCATATTTCCTCTTGCCTGGATCTTGAATTTTTAAGAAAGGTTATGCGACACTTTTCCTACAGTACTGGATAATCATTTGCCTCTTTCCTTTCACAACTATCATCTTAATGAACCTTTTCTCTCATTGTTTTAGCTCTGGGTCAAATACAATCTCCACAAAAAAAAAATTGTGTGAAAAATAAATAACTAAAAGGAAATTAAATCTATAGTATTGAATAATCATCTGGCTATTTCCTTTAGAGACTATCAACTCAGTAAACTTTCCTCTCATCTTTATAACTCTAGGTGAAGTACAATCTTGACAAAAAAACGTGTTAAAAAATAGACAACTAAAAGGAAATTAAACCTATAGTATTGGATAATCATTTGGCTATTTCCTATAGAGACTATCAACTCAGTAAACTTTCCTCTCATCTTTATAACTCTAAGTCAAATACAATCTTGACAAAAAAAAAAAAACGTGTGAAAAAAAATACATAACTAAAAGAAAATTAAACCAAAGCTCATATTCCAAAGTGCAAAAGCCAAACAACAGCAGTGATATTAAATGCGATGTCACTAAACCATCAAATATTGCACTTTTTTCTCACACTGCAATGGACTGAACGTTTCACTTGAAGGGGTAAAGTTAATATCGAAGAATTTAAGGTCGCCATAAAGTGTCTGGATTGCGAGTACCAGTGTAATATTTAGAGTTTATGACGTGTGCTGTATATTTGTTTTGAATCTGGTATTTGGAGTACTGAGAGAGAGAGAGAGAGAGAGAGAGAGAGAGAGAGAGAGAGAGAGAGAGAGAGAGAGAGAGAGAGAGAGAGAGAGAGAGCTTGGACAGTTAGCGTAAATTGAACAAACAAGAAAGGCAACTTATAATTAACACACACACACACACACACACACACACACACACACACACACACACACACACACACACATTCCTGCACAGCGCACCATCCACATTCCAACAACTGCTAATTAACAATACTATAATGCAGACACTCTAATGTGGTGTGTGTGTGTGTGTGTGTGTGTGTGTGTGTGTGTGTGTGTGTGTGTGTGTGTGTGTGTGTGTGTGTGTAAATAACACATTATAACGGTTTACAGAGTACAGATCTAATTACTGGCAAATTAAGACCTCAGTTGCAGATTAGCTTGGCATGAAAAGTAATATTCTTAATAAAAACAAAATAATTATCATAATATTCGTGCTGAAAAAATGAATTAGTATGTGGTACGTAAGTGTTGTTCAGATTACACGATAATTACAGTCTCTCTCTCTCTCTCTCTCTCTCTCTCTCTCTCTCTCTCTCTCTCTGCAGTAAACAGAGCAGCGTACGTGAAACTTGATAAAACAATAATCACAATAATCATGATCATAATAATAATAATCATGATCATAATAATAATAATAATAATAATAATAATAATAATAATAATAATAATAATAATAATAATAATAATAATGACAATAATAAAAAAGAAGTTGATCTGATTTATTTGCATCAGGAGGAGAAAGAGGAAAAGAAAGAGAAAGAAGGGAAGAAATAAGAAAGTAGCAGGAAAAGAGTAAAATGAAAAAAATGCACGTACGTATACTCCCAATCAATCAATCAGTACATAAATAAGACAAATGTGGATGAATGTTTAAGTTTTAGGAGTGACAGAACGAACCTAATGAGTAACTGTGTTGTGAATGCACGTGGATTGCGATGGCTTACGGAAAGAGTGGATGAACTGACTTGATTCTGGACAAGGAAGGCGTTGATATCTACTGACACTTTACCTGAAGTAGAACAGTGGTTCCCAACCTGTGGCACGCGCACCACTAGTGGTACAGGAAGGCTTTCCAGGTGGTACAAGAGCAATTTCAGGATCATACGTGATTTTTAGTTAAACTAAATTCATTCATTTCTCAGAAGAATTAACATTGCTTTACACAAGATAATCTGGCATTGATCAGCTGGTGGAAAAGAAACAGATGCATTCCTTGCATTAAATTAAGTTGTGATCCTAGATGTTAATTCATTTGTGTGTTATAATTGGAAATAAATTGATATTTGCTGGCATTGAGTTTTCTGGAACCAGGTGATAGGCGGGACTGTACGAGACCCCAAGTGGTACTCGCTCAAGAAAAGATTGGGAACCACTGCAGTAGAGAAACAAAGATAAACACGAAGAGACAAGAGACCAACACAAAGCTTGGATAAAAAAAAAAAAAAAAAAAAAAAAACAGCTGAAAAAAGGAATAAAAACTAAAATGAAAGTGACAAAATCAGAGACGGATCGTGACAGAAAAAATGCCAAAAATATTCAAACGAAAAAGTTTCAATAAAAAGAATAACTCTAGGAATTGCACGTCATCAAAACACACACATGCTACCGACACCACTCATTACTTTCCTCACCTTTCCACAACCCACAGCAACACATGATAAGCGAATCTCTCTCTCTCTCTCTCTCTCTCTCTCTCTCTCTGAAAAATTTGTTCCTCCAATGATAATACAGGAAACTTGTCAAATTATCTGTAAAATCCTAAAAAAAAACCTGAAAGCACCAATTATCCTCCAAAACGACTTGTCAAATATGAGAAGCCAGACGACTGAATGTTAAGGCATGCTGAATTTTATATTACACTCCATCACGAGACATCATCCAACACTGCCATACATACACACTCAACCCCAAAGCATTACTCCAGAACAGCATTTCCGTTTCAACCGTTCCTTTCTTAAACCACCCCTCTTGCACTACTATTACCACAGCTACCATCGCCAAAACAAATAATGATAATAAAAACACTAAAGATTAAGTTAACAAGCGGCCTGATGGTCTAGGGGTATGATTCTCGCTTAGGGTGCGAGAGGTCCCGGGTTCAAATCCCGGTCAGGCCCAAATGTATGATAATATTTTTTCCTTAAATACAATGACTACCTCTTCCACTGCCTCTA
Organism: Portunus trituberculatus; assembly: GCF_017591435.1. Lineage (NCBI taxonomy): Eukaryota > Metazoa > Arthropoda > Malacostraca > Decapoda > Portunidae > Portunus > Portunus trituberculatus. The sequence goes on along the minus strand of NC_059269.1, from coordinate 6,576,882 downwards.
CTGTCAATAATAAGTAGAAGACGAAGAAAGAAAAGAAAAGCAGCAGAAAAACCATGCACAACCACCATCAATAACAACAAATAGCAACAACTAAAAAAAAAACAAAAATTCAATAGCAGTAAGAACAAAAAAATCAATAGTAAGAACAAAAAATCAATAGTAGTAAGACCAAATCACCTGCACCAAATCATCCACACCACACCTTCAATTGCATTACGCCTGATGAAGGAGGCGATGAGAGTGGTACTGGGAGCGCGACCTACCAACCCACCAAGAGACTCAACAGTGTCTACTTAAATTAACCCAGACTAGAGCCGGCCACGCCCCTCCTGTTAGTACTGCACGAGTGACCTAGAGGCGATCATGGGATTACTAACAGTTCAAGTCACGATGTTTGTATAACTATAGGAATTTAAAAGGGTATCACGATGAATATAATAATAAGTATGTATGTATTCTAACTACTAACGTATATATATGAGATGTGTGCTAACAATATGTGTTTTATGAATGCTTATATCATGCAGTGAAGGACAGTGTTAATGCTTATAATACTGTATGTTGGTAAAGGCAGTAAGGTGAATGTATGTGCATGTGTGCATAACAGTTGTGCAATCTGTGTATGGTTTCTGATCATGTAATGTATGTATTGTGGTTGAGCTGTGTGTGTGTGTGTGTGTGTGTGTGTGTGTGTGTGTGTGTGTGTGTGTGTGTGTGTGTGTGTGTGTTTGCCATGCTTCTATTCATGTGTAAC
>NC_059269.1:6516128-6566128 GCF_017591435.1 Portunus trituberculatus | reverse complement strand
ATAGTCAGCAATAGGTCTGCATCTTTTCTATGGGAGGCAGGCATTGTACTTATGGAGGGATACATAATACAGCAATACGGTACAATATATACTCATAGAAAGAATGGAAAAACACGCATTTCTCTCGTAGTAGTGGACTGAATGTTGCATTAGTGTCCTCTGGCAAGGTATCTGTGAACACTGTCCTAAGCCGTGGATGTGCCAGAGTTTTAGGAATACAAACTCCTAGTAATTTCATGTACTAAGGCTTAACACTTCAGTGGAATGAAGAATGTTTCAGTGTTCTGAGTTTTCATCACAAAGGTTTATATCGCATAGTTAATTTAATCATCACAAACCTTTACAACAATTAAATGCACAGAAACATTATTGTAGTCCTAAAGTAAATAAAATATACACTTTATAACCAGGCTCAGTAACCAGAACCATTTTAGAATAAATACCAATATTAGAACGTTTATTGGAACGAGTTGTGGAATTAGAACGTTTATTAAAGCAACTATATATTACCTTATCATCTTGAAATTCAAAAATAGATTATATGAAGCGATATTCATCATCACTTTAATAGTAGTGATATGTGTTCCTACAGTGTACTGCTTTCACGGTTTCGAACACAGTTTCGTCAAATAGGTTGCCAAAGTACGATAATAGAACCTTCAGTCCCCTTGGCAACGAGTATACTGTACTGATGAAGGATATCCATCCTACAAGTTACTGTTTTATTGGTCTTTTATCTATTTTAATTTATCTTATTTACTGCTGTCACTCTTCACAATCTGCCAATTACAAAATATTTCTTTCCCCTCAAATGGCCTCACTACACTAGACATTCTACTCAATCTAGCCATGATTCTCTCTGTCTACCTTCATTTGTATGATAAATGGTGAGTTTAATTACAATATAGTACAGCTTTTACTCTAATGAAAAAAAATCATCAAAAATTTAAGCAGATTGAAAATCGTCCCCTAGCACCTGTACCTTCACAATATGATGACGCAGTCATTTTACTGGAATTGGAAAGGAAATTACACATTCATACCACACAATAAATACACCACCTCGCTCACAAAGTAGAAGCCAAAGGGCAAAACTCATAGAATGGTTAAAATATTTGAAAACTGTAAAAACTACTAATGCTCTTTAGTTGTTATTGTTGTTGCTCTTGTTGTTGTTGTTGTTGTTGTTGTTGTTGTTGTTGTTTTTGTTGTTGTTGTTCTTGTTGTTGATGTGGTGGTGGTGAGCGTAGAATATTATGGAACAATAAGTTGAAAGTTAGGTATTATTCTTTTTTATAGTCAGGTATTCATTAAAACGCACAAACAAACAGATAAATAATAAAAACAATAGTGGGAATACTACGTATAAATTAGAATTTTTGATAAGGGATATGGGTGAAATTAATATTAAAAGTTCTACATATACTCCGTCTCACCAGCTGTCACAGTATATAATTTCTTTGTTTTATCTGAAAGGAAACGAAGACTGTAATTTCTGCACTAACTAAGCCTCTCACTCGCTGACTTCCATGAGTGTTCTTTTTTGAAAACATGTGAACATTTATTAAATTCTAACCAAAACTGGCTGAATTACACGACACTAGATTATCTTTACATGGGTAGTCCATTACCTTAACAGTAAACTAACTTATAGCACTAAAGAGTTAATAGCGTAATTTTGCAGCGTGTTTCGAAAAAGACGAGAATAAGAGTACATACATTGACCATAGAGATAAAGTAAGAGCATCAGACAACACTCCCATGTCCACCTGTCCTAAAGCAGCAGAGATGGTGACACAGAGTAAGGATTATTAAGCACACCTACCTTAACAGCAACACTCTATAAGACAAGGTAGCACAAGTCAAAATTTGATCTTGAGCCAGTATTCTTAAAGGGAATTTCGTGCTGAGGTAAGTTACTCCACCAATCTACCACAAGCATCAGGGAACGATACAAGGTTAATCAAATATTCCTCCTGTAACTTGAGGACATCGATTGGGTCTCGTTGCTACCAATAAAGCAACACATACGGAGGAACCTCGGTATAAAGTATGTTTACCTGTATCTACTTACCAATCCTATCCATAAATTCATCTAATCTCAACGTATCTGTCTTTTAAAACTTCCTATTGACAGTGTACTAACAATCTGGTAACTAAATCTGAGACTCATCCATTACTCTATTTATGAACCAATTTCTTCCTATCTCTTTTAAAATCAAGAAGCAACGCTGAATAAGCTTACTATTTTTTCTAGGGAAGGGATGAATGTTACACTGCACCATCGTGTCAGCAAGAAGGTACAGGATCGAGTTATCGAGGCAAGAAAACAAGTTGATACGAGTATGTCCAACAGGGAAGACATGAGAGTGAAACGTCAAGGGTAGATAATATCAGGAGAAATCGACACAGGTTTTCTTTCGTCTCTCAAACAGATACGCCGGAACTTTGGCATCGAGTTGACCACGCTGCTTGGAGAGTAAGGGAAATATTATATAACTCTCAACAATAAAACGACTCTTATAAGTATTTCCATTTATTCCGCAAAAATATTTAACTTTCTACTAGATTGGATGAGTTGCAGAAAAAAAAAAGATGGAGAGCATAATGGAAAGGTAAATATTTGATAACGAAATTACTGTACGGACTGAAGCTACGGTATTGAAATTCTGAAACGAGAAAATCAAGTGGAGGAGCAGCGACCCAGACGGAGGAGAGAATACATAGGACATTCCCGTTACAAGGACCATATTCTCAAACATTTAGTCGTCTTACGGACTATACTATACTTGCTCAGGTTTTCAGAGGCGTTTTAATTATTCTAATAGAGTCCAACATGGGTTATGTATCTTCAATATGAAAAACAAGCACGCAAACCTGCTTAATCACCTCTATTGCCTTTGAAAATAATCGTAATAAGTGAGCAAATCGTTTCAGAATACAGACCCAAAGGTGACAATTCAAATTCACAAACTAACCAAACTAAACGATGCCAATATCAACATAAATCTCTCTCATAAAGATATACAGACAAGAACGCACACAGAGAGACTTGAACAAAGAAAGGCAGGCAATGAAAGGCAGAGAGAGAGAGAGAGAGAGAGAGAGAGAGAGAGAGAGAGAGAGAGAGAGAGAGAGAGAGAGAGAGAGAGAGAGAGAGAGAGAGAGAGAGGAATATACAAGTTCCAGGAGGCAAAATAACCTAGGTAGTCAAAGCTAACGAATCCAAGGCATGTTACTCCGAGACAGAATAAGCACATCCCCACTCAATACATTCCCCACTCGACTGTCACCAGCTCCTCGGTATCGATCTAACGGACGGCACGACAGATGTGAACAAGATGTGGATTATTAAATGTTACAACTGGAACTAGTATTGTCATTTTAGGATACGAGAGAAGTTTAAAAAATGGGAAATAAATACAGTAAGAAGTTTACGTATTCCAGCGGTCCAAGGAACAAAATACGACAGGTACATCAATACAAGGCAACTCCACTGAGATGGATGAGGCGTGTATGTGGTAACGCAATATCTTTGAAGAAATATTTCAGCATTTTTTCCTATTTTCTCCTTTTTTTTTAAACGCTGCATTCAATATCCCTTCAATTTATTGGTTCACTTACAAAAAAATAAACGACGAAAAGGATAAACCCAAGGGTATCTAAATAATCACGAGGGAAATCAAGAAAATACAAAGAAAGCTGGGTGAGACAAGTGCCAACAAGCAACAAAATGCAATAACACCAGCATTTACCTTTTCTCCCAAGTGGTGCTAGCTGTCCTGGCGATGATGAAGAGAAGACATGAAGGGGCAGCCTGAGGGAGTGGTGCCCTCTATAATCTATTCACTTAAATCCTTGTCTCCTAACCAGGCTAGAGAGACGACACTGTGGCTGCACTTCTCCCTCAGTCTCGGCGCCAGGTTACTTGTCGCGTGCCTCCGGAGATATGTTCTTGCGTTATGCCTTAAATAATTTCGCATACAAGAGAGTAAACTGACACTGCTATCACGGTGTTCAGTAGTGATTACAGAACCAAGAAATGGCTGCAAGAACCCTACGAAACAACGATCTAAGTACTTTTTGGTGAATGTGTCTGTGAACTTGCTCCAAAATTTCCATACTTGCTTATGATCGCAGTTTTTTTTATCAGAGAGAGAGAGAGAGAGAGAGAGAGAGAGAGAGAGAGAGAGAGAGAGAGAGAGAGAGAGAGAGAGAGAGAGAGAGAGAGAACTCTTGAATATGATGGAAGTCAGATCTTGCAAACACCTCTACATTTTTTTTTTTTTTTTTTTTTACATTACAAGGGCACTGGCCAAGGGAAAACAAAGTGTTGGAGAAAAAAAAAAATCCCGCTGGTTGCCAGGCCCTGTGAAGAGGAAAGTAGGAGAAAGAGAAAAAACAAAAAAATCTAAAAGGAGGGTCCAGTTAACGTAAGAGGTGTCTTGACACTCCTCTTTTGAAAGAGTTTAAGTCATAGGCAGGTGGAAATACAGACACAGGTAGAGAGTTCCAGAGTTTACCAGTGTAGGGAATGAAGGAGTGAAGATACTGGTTAACTCTTGCATTAGGAAGATGGACAGAATAGGGATGAGAAGAAGTAGAGAGTCTTGTGCAGCGAGGCCGCAGGAGGGGGAAGGCATGCAGTTAGCAAGTTCAGAAGAGCAGACAGCATGAAAACAGCGGTAGAAGACAGATAAAGATGCAACATTGCGGCGGTGACTTAAAGAATCAAGACAGTCAGTTAGAGGAGAAGAGTTGATAAGACGAAAAGCTTTAGATTCCACCTTGTTTAGTAAAGCTGTGTGTGGATCCCCCAGACATGAGAGCCATACTCCATACACGGGCGGATAAGGCCCTGTACAGAGCAAGCAGCTGGGAGGGAGAGAAAATGGACGAAGACGCCACAGGACACCTAACTTCTTGGAAGCTGATTTAGCAAGAGTAGAGATGTGAAATTTCCAGTTTAGATTTTTAGTGAAGGATAGACCGAGTGTGTTTAATGTAGAGGAGAGGGAAGTTGAGTGTTATTGAAGAAGAGAGGATAGTTGTCTGGAAGGTTATGTCGAGTAGATAGTTGTAGAAATTGAGTTTTTGAGGCATTGAACAAAACCAGGTTTTCTCTGCCCCAATCAGAAACAAGTGAAAGATCAGAAGTTAGGCGTCCTATAGCATCTCGCCTTGAGTCATTTAATTGTTGTTGGGTTGGGCGTCTGTTGAACGCTGTTGAATTCTCGTGATATCCAAACGTTTGCCTTGTATGCGAAATGATCTACGGCATTATCATATAAAAACAGATATCACCGCAGCACGTGACCTATGACCTGGGCCAGAGAGTCAGCGAGAGAATTGTGTAGGCGACTAGAGACGGTTTCTCTCTTACCGTCCCGGGAGACAAGGATCCATAGGTGTTTGGTGGGCACTTAGAGAGAGCGCCATACTCCCAGCAGGCCCGGGAGACAAGCCACTCCTCTCATGCACTCACATCCTGCTGAGGATTAAAGTGAAATCGAATTAATTCAGAAATCTATAAGAATACAGAACATACCATTAACATCCGCTACTACTACTACTACTACTTACTACTACTAACAATAATAATAATAATAATAATAATAATAATAATAATAATAATAATAATAATAAAAATAATAATAATGATAATCTATGGTTAGCTTACTAAGAAACTTCGACAATATAAAATCAATACAGAATAGTGCCTTAACCACCGTACCTCATCATGAATTATAAATACGAAAATCAATCCACGTGTCTTAACTATAAAACTTGCCCATCTATAGATATCCAAAAGTCTGTAATGAAAAGGAGGAAGCACAGGACATGAGGAACTGAAAATGAATGACTGACTGAATGGAAAACACATATATTGACATTGCAACATACATTAAACCTTTGAGTCTAATACAATTCCTCTGAAATCACATACATATTTTTTTTGTCAATTACTTAATTTCACCACGATACACAACAATTCAAAATACTAAAAACTATAGAGTTAAAACTACTCACAATCATTCATTCATACCTTCCTCTAGTAAACTATGGAACTCCCTGCCTGCTTCTGTGTTTCCATCTTCCTACGATTCGACTTCTTTTAAGAGGGAGGTATCAAGACATTTGTCCCAGACTTTTGGATAACTCTTAATAACTCTAAGGGCAATCCAGTGGGCCTTTCTTATCCATTTTTGTTGTCCTTGACCAGTGTCCCCTTTTGCGTATATAAAGAAAAAACTTTATAGGTATCTACATGAAGAGAGGTGCTGATAAAGAGTATATTTTGGAATCTATAGCCAGTGCAGTCTCTGACGATACATGTTTCAGAGTGGTTAGTGATTTAGGAAGGGAGTCAAGTCTCTCCTTTGCCTATAAAAAGACAGAAATAAACTCACATTCTCCTTTTTTTCAGCGTATCCAGTGCAAACAATACTTCAAAGAGATCAGAAAGTTAACAATAGGTGATCATAGCGGGAAAAAAATAGTTAATAGCACAAGAACGTAACAAAATAGGGAAAGCTGAGAGAAACCGGCAAGGGATCACATTTGGGGGCTGAGGAACGGGTCTAGATGCGCTCCACTTGCAAGTAAATGCACAGAAATCCCCAATCCTCACAGTTTTGGCGAGAGACATTAACCGCATGTATAATCAATCAGATAGTGGTAATGAATTCTATGGCAGACATTGGAGAGGCGGAAAGAAATCATGCAATCATAAAATCTGGTTCTTGAGCAAGGGAGAAAGTTAGATTGCCGCCCCATATACGTGCACCAAACAACTTTACAAGGAATATATGAATAGAGAAAGCAGAATAAGAAGGAAACAGGTGGCTGGTGTTAACAGTTACAGGCAATTTAGATGACAAAGTGAAGCAGGGAAGAAAAGAGACGGCGCTCCAATGCTGCATGAATTAGTGAAAGCTTGCAGTGGTTGATAGAGGGCAGCTACAAGATCCACCACTGTAAGAGACTCCATCTGGCGAAACACGAAAAAAAAGAAACCATATTCTCATATATTAACCCCTTCAGTACCGTGACGCTTTCTCATATTTATTTTGCTTATTATTTGGTGATTTTATTCAGCTTCAGAAACTTATGTGGAGACATCGACCATTAATCTTCTGACCTTCATAAACTCTTCCTAATGTCAATAAAATCGTCTAATTATACTCAAAATTCATGATATAAAAAATGCGTTCTAACAGTATCCATGAAGAATTACTGGAGTTTTCAAGGGTGCTTTTATAAAAACATAAAAAAGTAATGAAAATAAAGGAAGCTGATAAAAAAAAAAACTTTCAGCCATACACAGTCCTTTAATGAAACACGCCAACTTATTTCCACCTATCATCCACATCCCTTGACACCCTCCTAACAACTCTCTCCACCTCCACCAACGTTGCATCTTATCCAAAATCCTTTACCTCCCGTCTTCCTCCTTCCCTCCTACAGCCACGTATCCCTCACACCCTTCAAGGCACCAAGGATATGAACATTCCATTCAGCTCACTACTACTACTACTACTACTACTACTACTACTACTACTACTACTACTACTACTACTACTACCATCACCACCACAGAGCATAATACCAATGTTCCTTAAATAATAAAGAAATTTTTCGCAGCGTGTTAAGTTATTGTTTTTAGTAAGAGAATAATGGGGAAAGAAATTAGCGGTTATTATCTTTAGTGGCAGGATAATATGATAGCATCAGCAGTATTGCCTATTATTTGTCCATCTCTCTCTCTCTCTCTCTCTCTCTCTCTCTCTCTCTCTCTCTCTCTCTCTCAAGTCAAATAGGCAAGTGCATATATAAAAGTATAGTTGAAGCTTCATGTCTAATGGAACACAACGAGGCACGTGATTCAAACCATTACTTTGATATTATTTATTCGGAAAAATAAATAAATAAATAAATCAGAAAAAAAAAAATCATCTACTCGTTACAACCAACACGTCAATCCAGTAATGTAAAAAGCGAATTAATTAATGTAGTGATGTTGTTTGGTCTTTAAAAAAATCAATAAAAAAAAAAGGTAATAAAAGTTACATGTTACACGCACCAAGTCAATCCATTACCGGCAAAACATACACAAAAAAATATATAAAAAGTGGATCTATTTCAACATTTCCATTTCAACGCATGCTTAATGTGATCCATGATGATTAATACATTACGTGCTGTACCGTTTTGCCTTTGATATTCAACAAAATATATATATATATATATATATATATAATATATATATAACGAGAATGACACACACACACACACACACACACACACACACACACACACACACACACACACACACACACACACATTATATTTCACACAAATTTTACATCATTGTTAACACTGCATAATATTTCCAATTAGACTAACAGCAATACAGAAAACAATATACTACTACATCCATTGAAAAAACAAAGGAAATTACAAAAAGGAGATTAGAAGCGAGAGGAAATTACTCTTGTTCTCAGTACGAAAGCATTAACTGAGAGAGAGAGAGAGAGAGAGAGAGAGAGAGAGAGAGAGAGAGAGAGAGAGAGAGAGAGAGAGAGAGAGAGAGATTGCAAAACGTAACTACCCCAAAGATCATAAGTCATGGAAAATAGTAGAGAAACATGAAACACTAAAAATACACTCAACATGCTCTTCAACTACTGACTGTCACTACGAGATGTCAATACATTTATAAACAACACCAGTAACACAACAAGGAAAGCCGGGAAATGCATAAACAAGGCAGTCATAAAAAACAAAAGAAACACAAAAAGAAGTAACCATTCCAACTTAGAATAGCTTAGGTTAGGTTAGGTCGCCGTGGTACAGTGGAACCATGCGTGCTTTGGGGTCCGAGGGGTCTCCAAGCGCACGGGTTCGAATCCTGTCCACGGTCCGAGTGTAGGTTGGGCTTCCTCACTCGGGGCAACGGTTTCCTAACGGGTGGGCTTTGAGATAGGAGGTACCCTAAAAAGTGTTCCCTTTAGCCCATAAATCCCAGTAAAAAGCCCACATGGTATAAATGTATATAAAAAAAACTGCAATTTAAAGCACCAAACCCGTATAGGAACAAAACTAACCAGTACACACCTTTTTTTTTTCTTTTTACTTTGCACCCCCCCTCCACCATCCTCTTTTTTTCCCTCACCAAGTAGCATTACCATATAAAACTCGGTATAATTCATGGCTGACACTTAATGCATACTGAGAGATAAGGGTTGGTAAATGTAATGTATAATTCTACTACCTCTCTCTTTCTGCCTCTCCCTATCTCTCTCTCCAGTGGGTAATCTAACTTGCACCTCGTTTTCTTTTCACTGTTAGTTGCAGGGTGACTTGGCTATACGCTCTGGGCTAAGGGAGGGGAAAGGGGAGGGGAAGGAGAGCTAGATTGTGATATATTCGTACCGTTACTATTGTGTGCTTTGTTTGTGTGGCTTGTGTGGTTCTATAGGCAGGGTTTCTTGCACAGAGAGAGAGAGAGAGAGAGAGAGAGAGAGAGAGAGAGAGAGAGAGAGAGAGAGAGAGAGAGAGAGAGAGAGAGAGAGAGAGAGAGAGAGAGGAAAAGCTTAGAAGAGTTAAGGCGGCGTCACACTAGCACTTTTTCCGTCGTCTCAGGCGATTTCCGTCGTCTTTTTACTCTTCCGTCAACTCTTTCCGTCGTCTTGAGTCAGACGGAACGCATGGTTTTCGTCTAGCGCCAATTTTTAGTCAAAATAAGAACTATGGTTTCTAATCAACACTTTTATTAAAAAAAAAAAAATTTTTTTGTTAAACGGAAGAATGCTATTATCATGACAAGAAATTTAAATGAGTTGATGAATATATATTTGTATACATATTTTTTTTCTTCTAGCCTAGCAATGAAAAGTTCCTCAGTTGTTTGTGTACATTTCAGGAGTGCGAATGTGCGATGCTTTTGAATATTTCAAGGCAACTTCCAAGTAGCTGGTCAAGATGAGCAGTGGACAAAACACACTGCCGAATTTCTCATAGAGAGTATTAGAGGTCACCGTTGCCTTTGGGATCACAGAACAGCTGATTACATTATAAGGTGCAAAAAAGCCGCGGCTTGCTGGGGTGAATGAGGAGCCATGTTTGTTTACAATCGACAAGCGCGGCAAAGGTGGAAGCAAGCTTGTGTGTGACGGCCACCGTCTGCAAAAGTTGTCAGTCGCTAGAAAATTGACGGAAAAAGAAGACAGAAAAGTGCTAGTGTGACGCCGCCTTAAGGTGAGAACTCTGATTAATGGATAAAACTTATTACATAGGTGAGAAACAAAAAAAAAAAAATGCCTACACAGTAAGTAATGGGTTTTACAAGATCTCTTTAATCCACCCAATGATATTACACACAAATGAATATTAGAGCGTGATTAATGTTAAGTACATATGAACAACTTACTAAGAAACATTGTAAGAAAACAGGACTAGTTCATTAAGACGAGGTTGAATTGAAATTACACCCCATACTTCATGCTTTCCGATCTGCTATCTAAAAAGTAATCACTGGTCATGCCTGTAGGAGTGTCCGTGTCACCTACCCTCTAACTATTGTAAATATATGGCAGGCACGGAGAGTAAGTAAAGTAAAGGAAGGATAAATGCATAGGGTAAGAACGGGCGCTTGGAATGGTAGTGGTGGTGGTGGTGGAAGTGTAGGGCAAGGCTGTCACTGCCCTCTGCTCACGACCCAACATTAACAGAGTGAGGCGTCTACAGACATATAATTACTGCCGCAAATCCTCGTCCATTACCATACACTTCTCCTTTACCAAAACCAAGGTAATGGCAGGTCGTGAACTAAGGCAGGCAGGCAGCATCCTCAGCTACTCTTAAGGCGGTGTCACACTAGCACTTTTTCCGTCGTTTTTCAGAAAATCGACAATATTTTGGCTGCGGCCTGTCACACACACACGGTGTTTCGTCGTCACTTCCCGCCAACACAATGTAAACACAAACATGGAGGCAAAGATATGCTGCTCTGAACGTAATATTGTGTATTACGAAACTTAGACGAGCTAAACAAGCCAAAAAGCGCGCATGGATGCGTTCATGGTTAGTGGTAGAACCAATGCACGTAGAAGCAGGTTGAGGAGACGCGGCAAGTCTTGTGGTCTTGGTCTTGGTATGTAAACAAAGGCGGAAAATTTGCAGACGGAAACGATCCCTATCGTCTGACAAACTCATGTGATAAGTTCATGCGGAACGTTGAAAAATAGACGGAAATCGCATTAACCAGCTTGCAGCAGCACGCCAGTGACGCCACCACTGCCAGCTCTCGTCATAAATATAAACCCTACCTTATGGCAACACAAGTGCCTTTCCTAGCTATGTTATTAGTCTATTTTCAGCCATTCTTTCTCATACTTTTATATATACCTAAAACAACAAATTTAGGGGACTTGTGGGAATGAGGGTGTTCTTGAGTTGGGGAGAAGGCAGCAAATAATTCACCCATTTAGAATAAAAACTCGGTATTACGCAATGCAATGACGGTGTGTACGTAAAATGAGGCGTCTGTGAGTCTTACTTACATAGACTGTATTATATGGTGAACTATCAAAAACCAGTAGTGTCCGTCATGGGTGACGCTAAGTGTGCTATTTACGTAGGCCACCAAAGAAGTCTATTCATTATTTCAAGTTGTTATCACACCACCACGTAACGTAATATGGTAAACAAGTACTTATCAAAACACCTCACTGAAGACTGACCGCGAGCCACGTGTTCTATTGTTATCTGTTTTGGTCAGGCAGTGTCGTATTTATAGCTGGTGAAATCACAAACAGCTACACCTACTAAAATTAATTATTACAATGTTCCAATGTTGAGATAACTTACATTAGCTTCGTAGGTCGTGGCAGCTTCTGTTAACACTGACAAAAATAATAACTGCACATAAACACACAACTATGGTAGTGGACAAACTCGACAAAATGACAATCGTTGTCAGCACATGGCCCCAACTATCCCACGTTCATGTGGGAGTGAAATCATTGAGTTCATTATTTATTTTAATATTTTATTACACAAATACGCCATTTTTAATAAAAACGAAAACAATGTAGTATTTTTTCTATTAAAATTAGCTTGCTAGGCTCATGATAATCTAACTTCATTTTTTTTTTTCATTTCATTTATATATTTCATTCATTTGCTTTATCTTTATTACAAAAACAATATCATTTTAAATGACTAAAATTCGTCATCTTTAATTTAACTAAATCTATATAGGTTTTAATTAAGTAAACTTTATTTTCTTCTATCAATCTACATACCTAGGGAGGGTACCTAGACATATGAGATGATTTAATATGCTTTCACTGCCAATTGAAAAATTATTATTTAAAAATTGGTCTAAAGAAAAACCTCGTAGACTGACTATGATGTAAAATAAAAAGAAAAGAAAAATGAGCAATGAATGCCATCACTCACTCACAGATGTCATCAGCTGTGTGGGCGAATTCCAGCAACCTTCCTCCTTTTCAGCACTCAGAAATTTTTCGATTAATCTAAATTGTTTGCTTGTCTTCTGGGCGAAGATGGTAAGTTATTGTTACTTTGGTACGTGGAGCACATTTTCCATTAGTCAGTAAGAAGAACAAAAGACGTGAGAGCTGATGTGACGGTCAATTGGAAATTCTGCACCTTCCGAAAAATGACTGCGAATTTATGAGCTATTATCTCCTGGAATATTACTTCAGCGGAGCTACTGAGTACGATAAGTAACTCTGTTGATGGAATATGTCTGTAGTGCTGAAACTGTATAATGTACGAGTGAGCTTCAAAGAGTGCAAGGGATTTATAAACGATAGGCTATAACGACACGTGGTAAATGCAACAGATATATTTTATTTACATTGGAGGCAGTCTTGTACAGTTTGTTATGATGGACACTGAGTATTTGATGTGTCTTATTTTGCATTTGCTTATGTATTTATTCAATTATCACTTTCTTTTCAGAGGACAAGCTAATATTCGTTTTGAACAAGTGTCATGATAATCACCTGAGTATTTGATGCGTCTTTTTTTTTTTTTAGCATTTTCTTTATATATTTTATTTTTTAATCACTTTCTTTCCACAGGATATGCAGGTATTCGGCCTTCACTTGTTTGTGGTCCTATTTCACCTATGAGACTGAAGTGTTCCTTCCAGCTTAACACTCAGACCCATGTCATTCATTGTATTATAGTATATATTGTTATGGTTTGTAACTACTCTTATTATCACTGATTTATTAAGGTTAATCATATGAGAGAGAGAGAGAGAGAGAAGGTGATGGAATATTATACTACTTGAAAAGTGTGAAAATTGAGTTCAAGATAGTTTGCCATGATTTTGATTTTCTGAAAGATATATTTCTTATGACTACTTATTAATTCACAGCAGTTGTATTTTTCTAAGTATAAGACAGTTTTCATACTTGTGGACACACTTTTTACAACAGGACTTGCTTGTAGCCTGAAATCTTTAGGTACAGACTGACTGAGTATTAGAAGAAATAGGTAACTGATCACTGACTTCAGAGCATTTGGTGGCTGATAATGCTAGAATTCTTGCAGACCCATTGGAGACAGTTCACTGTGTGTTTCATAAGAAGGTGCAATCTTTCAATCAAGATCTGGACCAAAGCCAAAATGCAGGTAACTAGAGGTATGCTGGAATGTACAGTATGTTCATGTATGCTTTGAGAGTATTAAGGTCTTTCAAAGCTTCACACACCTTGTTAGTGTGATAGGATAGTGCATAATACTACTTAGCATATACAGCCAGTGCTAGTATGTGATATCTGCTCAAGAGGACAAATATTCAAATTTCAAAGCCATATGTGCTCCATCTTTATACTTATGAATTGGATGTCTGAAGATACAGATGCAGATATCAACTCTATGAAATTGTAGATGTAGATGCAGTTGAGGATATGAGGGAAAAATTTTTAATGTGGATTCATTTGGAATGTGAATACATTTGTGAATGTCATTGTGGATGTGGATATATATTGTTTTAACATTGATATCCTGTACATACATTTTGATTTATGAAACACTTTCAACCATCTAAGTCTATCTACAGTCTACACATTACCAGGATGCAGGACATGGCTACATGTCATCTTGTATGCCACCAACCTCTTCCCCCAACTTTTATCCTTTGGAAAGTGGCAAAATAGATAACATAATGGTGAGTGCCACTCATCTGTATAGCTTGTATTCTTTTTCAGAATTTGGCTCAGAATGGTATCAAATTTCCAATAGAATATCATCATGAAAATTTCTCTCTCTCTCTCTCTCTCTCTCTCTCTCTCTCTCTCTCTCTCTCTCTCTCTCTCTCTCTCTCTCTCTCTCTCTCTCTCTCTCTCTCTCTCTCTCTCATATATATATATATATATATATATATATATATATATATATATATATATATATATATATATATATATATATATATATATATATATATATATATATATATATATATATATATATATATATATATATATATATATATATATATATATATATATATATATATATATATATATATATATATATATATATATATATATATATATATATATATATATATATATATATATATATATATATACATATATAATGTAGATATTGCTTGCATTGGCAATGTTTATGTTGGCCAGTGCTTGCATTGGCAATGTAGATACAGATTGATTTTTTTTTTTTTTTTTTTTTTTTTTTTTTTATGCTTATAACAAAGTGATGTCTTGACGTCCTGGGTAATAAATATATGCTCAGGTTTATAGCGTTTCTTTAGAGTGACTGTGTCAGGTCAAAAAAAATATTCAACGAACATAATTGATGCTTGTTACTGGCTGCCTGTGAAGGAAATTGTGGCTGTTTGGTCATGTCACATGCTTCCAAAACCTCAGTCCTGCTCTTATGCTTGCTTTTTTAGGAGACAATCCTGAGTGCAGAAGAGCAAGGGTACATCCACAAAGTTCATGGTTGGAGCAGGTTGACTGATCCTGGTGTTTGAAACTAGAAGGCTTTCTGCATGAGGATGTGCTTACTGATGTCACTGTTAGGGGAGGTAGCAGGTGAGTAAATGCACCTCTGCAATGTTACTCCTGCATAAAGTATATAATGCTTGTTTAGATGTAAGGTTGACCAAGTATTGCTGACAAGTCCTATTAGTCTCAGTTTTAACTAACTATGCTTAAAATCTGTTTCTGAAAGTATCAAACATTAGAAACTTCTGAACATCATTATCAAGACAGAATAAGAAAGTCTTTCATAACATGTTAGCATAACACAATTTCAGTTTAATCCCTGCTTCTTTATTGATATGTGATGTTTTAAGTCTATAATACAGTATAGCTACAAAAGAACATTTGGCAAGATAAGAGTGGAATTCATGAAATGTACTTAAAAGTTTGGTTAGTGACTAATACCTTATAGTATGTTATATATATATATATATATATATATATATATATATATATATATATATATATATATATATATATATATATATATATATATATATATATATATATATATATATTTACACGTATGTTATTTTCGTTTTTTCCCCATTTTTATATATGGATCCAGACCATTTGCATTTGACCATGCTTCTTGAACATGATTCCAACCTAGAGATGTACGTTTAGTGTGGACAAAAGGATATGTTGAGGTTTTGTGTAGCACAGCCTTTTTTTTTTATGATGATTGCAGATCCTGGAAGAAAATTTGAAATTTTTCCAATCATATTTGTCATCATCTTAGGTATGGCATAGACATGTAGCAAGAATAACTTGCATCATTTGAGTCCATCATTACAGCAATAGAGCTTCATCGCTTGCTGCAATTAACATTATTGAAGACCTGTATAGCCTTGGTCAGCAGCCTTCCTATGAAAGGCAACAGTGTCAAGAAGGAAGTGTTGTTCAAGAGCAGCAATTATTTTTCAGAATGTGTCTCACCTCCATGAAGAAAATCAGTTATGATGTGACTTGCTGATCTCTATATTGAAGAAGCCTCATCCATACCTGGTCTCCAGCCGGGACTTAGGAGAAGAGAATGGGGAAAGTCTATTGATAGGTACACAGTGCATTCATCATTGTGAAACCTTACCATGCAGAACTCCATCTGCTGAAATGAAGCAGGTTCTAAAAAGGACTGCTAAAGTAAGGAATTTTCAATCTTTTTCTCTTGAAGAACTCCCTGAGTTATGATCTGACATCAAACAGAATGTTAATTTTGTTACTGACAGTAACTCAATATGCAATGGTATACTGCAAAGGATATTATCAGATCAGCCATCTAAGTACCTTTGGAATGTTAATTTAGGTACTGTTACTAACTCAATATGCAATGGTATGCTGCAAAGGATATATTTAGATCAACCATCTAAGTACCCCTGGAAATCTTGTGAACCCCTGGAGGTTTGCAAACCCCAGGTTGAGAACCCCTGATTAAGGTAGTCAACTATATAAAAACTGTAATTTTAAATACTGGTATATTATATCTTTGAGATTTATCCATATTATATCTTGAGACTTCTGCATAAGGATATGAAATCTAAACATGAAGCTTTGTTTTTTGGGCACAATTGTACATTGGCCATCAAAGGACAGCATGCTTGGTTGGCTTTATGTAGTATGAGAAGAAATTGCATTATTTCTAGATTTGTGTCGTATGACAGATTTACATGACAAGTCCCAGTCTCAACACTTTCATCTATCTCCAGCTTACCTGGTGGACAGATACAGGAGGGCAGGATGGCCAGTCTTCCACTATTGAGAAGCAAGGTCATAACTCTTTGGCTTATGTATTCACTGCCACTGAACAGGAACTACACCATAATTTGTCTCTGCCCTGCATGGGATTTCAACTTGTGACTTCTTAATTGTGGCCCCAGCTTGCTAAACTTTTTTTTTTTTAACTCTCTCTCTCTCTCTCTCTCTCTCTCTCTCTCTCTCTCTCTCTCTCTCTCTCTCTCTCTCTCTCTCTCTCTCTCTCTCTCTCTCTCTCTCTCTCTCTCTCTCTCTCTCTCTCTCTCTCAAAATCTTTTGTACTTCTAAGTTGAAATGAGTAGTCTTTTTTCTTGTAAGTTGCTGTGAATTTTCTAGTATTCTGAACTGTCAAGCAGTTATGAGGTCATGCTGTTTAACTAAATATAGATGACTTTTTATGTGGTCAATTTCACTTTTCTTTCCCTAATGACATAATAACAAAAGTAAGGAAGCCAAAATTATATTCTGACAAGTAGGTAACCATCCTTTTGAGGAATAATATTTGTACTTATATTTTTAATGGACTAATCTTGATGATTATAGTCACTGTCATATTACTGTCAGTGATGCTTGTCCTCAGTGTCATTCTTATTCTAACATGGAGAAGTTTAATTACATTTTCAATATAATTGATAATATATATTTTCATGCAAGTCCTTCTGAAGATGAAGTCCACTGTGTTAAAAAGTTGTCAGATTCTGTCTGATGTTATAAACAATATTTATAATGACATTGACTTATGCAATATTTCTGAATAAGATAGTCTTATAACATATAGACATAGATCCGTGAATAATGACCATTCTTTGCCTTAGCGTGCTGAAATATTTTCATCCATTGTAAGACTTTGGATAAAATCAGTGCAAAGATACAAACAAATCAGTTGATAAGTGAAAATCAAAATAGTAAGCAAATTTATGGGCTTTCTAAATCTTGACAGAAAATAGTGAAACTATTTAATTTTATAATTCTCTTATGCAGTTAAGCAGCAAGCTTTATACTGAATAGCAATGTCATCACCTGTGGCTTTATTGATAAAAATATTTATCCTTTGTGTTTGTTATGTAAGAAGAAAGATGCTTAGATAATATTATGTATTAGTTACTAGATTTTGTTGTGCCTCATGTGGCTCTATATTGGCCTATTTTTCGTGAGCTAGTGGCCAAAACCTTTTATGCTTGTCCTATGAGAGAGAGAGAGAGAGAGATATGTGATGCTTGATGGAGGTGGTGGTGGAGGTGGGATGGTGATAATGATGATTAACAAGATATGCATTTCATGATCATCAGCCTCTCTTAATTCAAGGACAAGGGTCCTGCACAACTCATCTCTGTCAACTGGGAAGGAGTAAAGAGAGGGTTGATAATGTAGGGATGGGGGCAGGGGTTGTGGCTAAGGATTAGGGTTAAGCAAATATACCACGCTGGCTTAGGGGATCTTACGATTTTTTCTGTTATCTCTCTCTCTCTCTCTCTCTCTTTTTAGGTGTCAAGGAGACTATATTCATTCAGTTCACAATCCCTAGAGGCACAAACCCTGCTGGGTGAACCACTTCAGGGGATCAACCTCTGGCCTGCTTCTAACTGGTCATGTTTATAAGAAGGCATGCATTTTAGTGCTCTTTTTTTTGCACAGACTGCTTTTAAGTAAATGAAAATCACCCTTCACTGTCTAAAGTCAATGTCTTATTACTTCAAATAAAAAACAAGTCTGTAGTACTTGATGGGAATACACTGAGTAAGAAGAATATAGCCTTGCATTCTGTATGGCCAAGAGAATGACAGTAGTCATTTGTAGGTGCTTAGGGATACCGAGACTGCAAACATCCCACCCCTTACGTAAAACATGGGAAAGAGAGCAGCCTGGCCAGCATTAATACCCTATGGGTCCATAAACCCCTGCCAGCCAGACCTGTGTCTTGACCAAGGCCCACATAGTGAGTCAAGCACGCCTTGCACTGTTTTTTTTTTTTTTTTTTTTTTTTTTTTTCCGTAAATACGACAAAGTATAAAGAGAAAAAAAAAACAATAGGTGGTATGTACACACAAACACACAAACCCGGTAGCTCAGTGGTTAGAGCGCTGGCTTCACAAGCCAGATGACCGGGGTTCGATTCCCCGGCCGGGTGGAGATATTTGGGTGTGTCTCCTTTCACGTGTAGCGGCTGTAGCCCCTGTTCACCTAGCAGTGAGTAGGTACGGGATGTAAATCGAGGAGTTGTGACCTTGTTGTCCCGGTGTGTGGTGTGTGCCTGGTCTCAGACCTATCCCAAGATCGGAAATAATGAGCTCTGAGCTCGCTCCGTAGGGTAACGTCTGGCTGTCTCGTCAGAGACTGCAGCAGATCAAACAGTGAATAACAGGGCGTAGGTGAGAGTTTGGAGGGATTAACAGTAATATGTGAAGGGTGAAGCACTATGTAGGAAAGCCAGATGTCAATCATTGTTAATCGAGTCACCAAATCCTTCCACCACACCACAGGACATCGCCAGCCAGTGTGGAAAGAATACATGGCCCACTAAGCTCCGCTATGAGGAACGGACTTGTGCCTCCTGCGATCCTGAACCGTACTACTACACTCCCTCACACACTTCCATATCTCATTTTTGTTCCTTCTATTAGAAAAGTTCATGCATTCCAGCTAGAAATGCTCAGAATACACTGAAAATTGAGGGTAATGTTAGGGAGGGAATGTCTCGGGCTGAGTCTGATGACAAGTTTGGTGCTCTGAACAGAGATATAACCATCACTTTATTCAAAGTATTCCTTAAGGTTATTTATTTTCATGGCTAATTTTGACTTTCCTCCTTTTTCTGAGTCAGGAAGCACAAGGGAGATTAGTTAATTATTCATGTGCAGAGCGGGAGAAGAGCGGGTGGCTTGTGTACTATCTGTGGCCATATTTTACGTAAATAATTTAGAAAATCAAAAGAAATTAAGAAAATGCCCAGACTGGAATGGATTACATTTTTTTAAGTGTCCTGAACTTTAACCAACACTGAAAATGTAAAAACATTTCCGGATCCTGTATTAGTAATATGAAGTCCAAGAAACTATGTGTAATTTTCAGCAACGGCACCACAAAAAACAAATAACATCGTAAAGGAAAGTACAGCTAGGCAAGATTCTATTACTTTTTTTATATATAAAAAAAATATATATATGTTTTTGAGATAGATAAAGAAAACACATTCCTTTTCGTATAAATATTTTTTTTTATTCGTATTCGGCAACATGATCACTTCAATTAGAAATACGAACTATTGTTCTTGATTTTATTGGATATTATTATTTGGGGAATATTTCTTATATTTTTCAAGTCATCAATCAAACACCAAAACAATCACAGCTGTGCTAAGTGAAAAAAAATTATATATATATATATATATATATATATATATATATATATATATATATATATATATATATATATATATAAAATTACGAATATTGCGTTTTTTTTTTTCAGAAACAAAAAAAGAAAAACCACTTGATTTCATTATGGCTTAATGCTTGTTATACTTTTCTGATAAGTAATATTATGCCAAAGCAATGCCATTCAATTTATGTAAAGAAAACAAACGTTACTATGGCGCTGAGATGTACTTTTTTCCACATCTGCTCCTCTATTTCCATCCCTCCCATTCTCCTCTTCTCCCCTGCAACTGCTCCTCATCCACCTCCTCGTACACCCAGTTTTGAAATCACCTAGGAACACATCAAAAATCCTAAAAGATACTATCGATACGTGACTGCAAATCGTTATTACTTCAGCGGCCAAGACAGACTGGGCTTGGTGTGGGAGGCCTGCTGGTAAGGCGGACTGGGACTCTGATGATATCGTGGTGTGGTGGTCTGACGAGATGTTGATATTACATTCTTTCTGACTTAACTACCCTGTGTGTGTGTGTGTGTGTGTGTGTGTGTGTGTGTGTGTGTGTGTGTGTGTGTGCCGTAATGCCAAGGATAACGTCGTGAGGTGTAAGCACTATTCCCCATACTCGCTTCACTGCCGTGTGTGTGTATATGTGTGTGTCGTGATGCCGAGGATACCGTGGGTGGTGCTAACGTTGCAACTTCATCCGCTTCACTGCCCTGTGTGTGTGTGTGTCGAGGAAACCATGGGTGGTGTTACCGGTGGAACTTTAGCCGCTTCACTGTCCTGTGTGTGTGTGTGTATGTGTGTGGCGATCAGAAACGAGTGACAGAGCTTCGCAAGTGGTATTTAACATTTTAACTGCTACTTAGCACATTTTTCTTTAATTGCCAGTCACTCTGATATATCTTTTACTTGTTCTACAGCCACACCCAATCTTTAAACTGTAGAAAATGCTTTTTTTTCTCACCTGTAACATTCTTGCAGATGCTTGCAAAGAATTCATACATTACACACGGTGGTGATCATTGTCTCGTGTCAAAGGGAAAGTTAATTACAGCAGTAGTTCGGCATGTGCTAATACTTGAATGCTTATGGAACTTACTGATATTTGTTTTGCCTTTTCTTTCTCCAACAGCAATGATCATTGCCAGTATTTCTAAACTGAATTCTTCACTGGAAATGTAGGTACATATAGTGAAGTTATGACGGAAGCTGACGAAAACCTTTTGAGTGACGTCAAATTATTGTATACCAAATTGCATTCTCTCTCTCTCTCTCTCTCTCTCTCTCTCTCTCTCTCTCTCTCTCTCTCTCTCTCTCTCTCTCTCTCTCTCTCCTACTTTTAACACGCTCTGGTTGAAATTTGTCGTGGATTTCAAAGGTGTTTTCTTGATTATACCAGCGATGGTCTAACAAGACTTCTGCATCACCAGTCGGAAAAAAAACAATGATAACACGAATAATCACCTGCTTGGCCTTTGAAAATTATTCGTAAGAGAGATCAGAGCGTTGACAAACATTTCAACGTCCTGCTCGACTACTTTCAACATGCTTTTAATGTGATATGTTGTAGTAATTAAAGGTATTTTGAGGATTGTATTGACTGTAGAGCAAGTATATAGTGCACCACTGCAAAAACCGTCACTGATTTTTCTCTGTTAATATTCTAATTTTCTTTGAGAATAAAACACCTTATTAATGTTCTATATGGCCATTGAGAACAGTCCAAATATGCAAAACTACCCTATCTACCCTGAATTAAGAAATAAATGTAGTGAAGGTGGTGATGTGTGTGTGTGTGTGTGTGTGTGTGTGTGTGTGTGTGTGTGTGTGTGTGTGTGTGTGTGTCAGTCAGTGAGGCGTGGAGCATGGGGCCACTACTTTGGTATGGAGAGACAGAGGGTGAGCAGAGGGAATGTTTGTTGACTACACAATTATTGACTAGCACTGAGATTACTGGGTCCGAAGGGTGAGAAGGAAATGCCAGCCGCAAACAGAGGTTATCAGAGTACGTCAAGATGGGCGGGCGGGCGTGCGTGACGGGCGGCTCTGTGTTCGTATGTGGAATAAGTGAGAGAGAGAGAGAGAGAGAGAGAGAGAGAGAGAACGAAATGCTTATAAATTAGTTTGAGATTAGTATAAAAAAAAAATCAGTCCTTTAAAGCTGTGATTGATTGATTGATTACAAATTACGCAACTCAACATTGAAGTTAAATGACACTGATATAGATCCTAAACTTGTTACAGTGATGGAGAAACTCGTAATGCAGGAATCATTGGTTGTTTAGGAAGAACATTAAATGAACCAATGTGTGAGATTAATAGAACATTGAAAAAACGTAAAAATAATGAAGTGTAGGATGTTGATATATGAATGTTATGTTGTATACCTTAAACTCAGCAATGGCGGGAAGCGGGAACGTGAAGCAATGAACGTGGTGAAACTGTTGGGAAATAATAAAAAAAAAATTGAAAAATGACGTGTGTGTGAGGGAAATACCAAAGGAAGTGAGTCTGTATGCAAGAGGAAGACATAATTATTAGTGTGTGTTTTGTTTGTCTACTTAGAACGAAGCGGCGAGGGAAGCGGGCGCCTGTGGGGATGAATATATGAAGAAACAGTGTTGGGAAAGGTAAAAATCTGTACACACGTAAAGGAAATACCAGTCAGTTGGTGACGAAGAAAGACTTGGTGGACGAAACGTTATTAGAAGCGAGTGTGGTAGAGGATGAGGTGATGAAAGTAAGAATTATATAAGGAGGAAAATACATTACCTGTTGCATATGTGCGGGAAATGTTAGTGAGTCAAAGGATGAGTTTTACGGATGCAATAAATGATAAATAGATAAATAAAAACCGGTAATAATGCAGTAACATAAAAGAAACAGTAAAGCATCATCCCATTTCCATTTACTGCACCATAAGCTAAGTCAAGGTCAGAGAGAAAGAGAGAGAGAGGGAGGGGGGGCATAGGAGGCGAAGGAAGGAGCACGCTAGTCATAACCAACAACCATAAAAACAACACCTGCAGAAGCGACGCACTTCCCTCTGTAAGCCTCGCCGAAGCACCGACTCAAACGTACAAACAAGATCGAGGGCTGAGTAGCGGGAGAGGAAGTCACAAGTTACAAACAGCAGCAGCAGCAGCAGGCAGGTCATCCGTCCGTCTCTCCCGCCCAGTCCCTGGTCACGCGTCACCTTAAGAACAACAATCGGATAGCAAGTCACACACACACACACACACGCCTTCCATGTCTTCTATTATCCATTGTCGAGGCTTCACACTGTGCTCGGTTGCCACAAGTCCCCCGTTTCGTTGTTGAAGACCTTATTTACTTATTATTTTCCGGATCTCAAGTATTCCTAGCGTTAGGCGATGCAAGTTTTTTTTTAAATACTATTTATTAATATTACTTAAAAGTGACATTTGCTGACTATGCTGAGTCAGTTTTATTTGACCACAGAGAGGCGTTCGCTAAGTTTACCACTCAATGGAAATTATTAATGTTTATCTTTACAATATAGTTCAATCGGACTTCTTGAGTCCTCTGTGTGCTGCCATACCACGTAGTTCCTTTTCATCTTTCACATTGTTTTAAGAATGAGATCTATCATATCAGTGATGTCCACATAGGGACATGTTTCTTACCACGTCCTTGGTACCTTCCTCCCTCCTTCAGGTAGGGTGTCCACACCGATACCCGCTCGTGATAAGGCAGTGTTCCGCCAGGCAGGCCCGCTGTGTGAAGTGAAAGTGTTTCGGACAGCTGTGAGGGGATTGTTTTCGCAGACATACATG
The DNA here is from genome assembly GCF_017591435.1 of Portunus trituberculatus. Classification (NCBI taxonomy): domain Eukaryota; kingdom Metazoa; phylum Arthropoda; class Malacostraca; order Decapoda; family Portunidae; genus Portunus; species Portunus trituberculatus. Next base: position 6,542,148 of record NC_059269.1, on the reverse strand, counting down.
CATGGACCTGGTTGAGGGTTTCATCATTGATCTACATCTTGTGTTACATAATAGTTACATTTTTTTAGGAAATAGGCTATTGTATTGTTTCAAAACCCTCAAGTATAGATTATCAAAAATGTTACACGCATTTCTACAGACCATAACATATTATATACTAATGATTTCAATTGTGTATAAGATAGAGTGCTATGAGCGCTGTACGTAATGCTGTTGACTTTGTCAGTGTTTCTATCGTTATTGTACTTTGATGACGCGTGACGCTTGATCATGTCACGTGTACGTACTAGCTATTGCTGGCACAGCGGACAGTCGCTTTCAGGCGTTGATTGATGTACCGAGAAAGTCCCTCGCCGGCCAACACGCCAGGTCACATTCCGGGCAGGTCATGAGGCAGGAGTGGCCGGCTGCCACGAGCGCTCGCACTCCAGCATCCCCTTCACACCCCAGTGCCTTTCTGATGGTGCCGGTAACGGGGCCGAGTAACGTCCGGCAGGGCCGTAAAAGGCGCCCATACATCTTTAGACGAGGGCAGCAAACGGAGGAGCGTCTTGATGGAGCGGGAGAACCTTGCGTGGGTCAGGGACGGAGGGTACAAAAGTGTGGCTACGGAGAGCGCTAAGTAGGACGTAGGGTACGGATGACACACCTGTGACCTAAGCCGTAGAGCCTTCCTGGGAGGAGCCGGGAGGCACGTGGGCTACCAGCCGACACACAGTAGGATCAAGTGACGTAACGCCGCGGGCGACACTATACACAGGCACCACTTAGACCAGACACTCGGTATATTTTTTTACGAGGCAAAGTCCATCACAATAACGAGCCTGTCTATATCGTGTTTAATTCGTCCTCTCCGTTCTCTCGGCGCTCGGCTCCGGGAAGTCTGAGTGAGGGCTACAGCAGAGCGTAGGGGCTGAGCGTAGAGAAGCCCTCTTTGTCTTGTTTTTTTACTTGTTAATGTTACCACTCTCTCTCTCTCTCTCTCTCTCTCTCTCTCTCTCTCTCTCAGGACTTGCGTGTTGAGGGGTCACTGTTTACCATACTAATTTGAATCAAGGACACACGAAGAAATATGACGTACATCGGAATTCCTAATATGCATAGAAACATAACCATTTGTTTTTGTTTTTTGTCTCAACATTCTGCAATATTGATGAGCAGGGCGCCAAGACGATACAGAGCATTAATACATAAAATACGTACATACATACATACATCAGGAGAAACCCTAAGAAACACGGCAAAACTAAACTGCAAAATGATGTTTGTGTTATGGTACAACGTAGAAAAGAAAAAAGATATATTCTTGACCTGCTTTTGTTTGCAGATCGTAAAGTTAGAGCAACTGTGGGAGGAGGAGGAGGAGGAGGAGGATGCCTGGCTGGCTAAAAGAGGTGATGGTGTTTGTGTGTACGTAGATATAGTGGAGGTTGGAACGGGAGTGGGATGAAACTAGTGAAGTCTCTCTCTCTCTCTCTCTCTCTCTCTCTCTCTCTCTCTCTCTCTCTCTCTCTCTCTCTCTCTGAATTCCATTTGTATCTACCTGCCACGCATCCGTCCATCTCGTCCTGTTTCATACTGTCCCGAGTCACAGGACTGTCAGCCCACATCCTCCCTTTCACCACTACCACCTCCACCACCACCACCACCACCACCGTCCTGCCGACCGTCCCTCACTGCCTACTTTGATGTGTCGGTGTACAAAGGAGCTGTTTGGTTGCTCTTTGTATTACTCTGCATAATTAGACAGGTGGAAAATCCTTCTCTCGTATTCTCCCAATTGTCTTTATCCCTTCTCTCTGCTTATCGACCTCTATGTACACACACACACACACACACACACACACACACACACACACACACACACACACACACACACACACAGTCAGCAGGAGTAGAAATGTGGTGTGTTCACTGGCATTGTAGTGTTTCTCGTGTCGTGGGTGACATGATATGTAAGTTAGGGTTAACCATGACGTGTTTTGTCGGGCAATAGGGAGCTGTAAGATGTTAGGTCAGTGTATTTACGGATATAGAGACGATAGGTGGATAAAGGTGTGTGTGTGTGTGTGTGTGTGTGTGTGTGTGTGTGTGTGTGTGTGTGTGTGTGTGTGTGTGTGTGTTTATTATTTTTATTTATTCTCTCTCTCTCTCTCTCTCTCTCTCTCTCTCTCTCTCTCTCTCTCTCTCTCTCTCTCTCTCTCTCTCTCTCTCTCTCTCTCTCTCTCTCTCTCTCTCTCTCTCTCTCTCTCTCTCTCTCTCTGTCCCCCCCTTCCAATGACTTACACGTGTAGGCTTGACGGATTCTTTCAGCTTCCCTAATGTCTTTATGCAGTGTGAGGAAAAATGCGTATGTACATATGACTTCCTCTGTGTTAACCCATATATAGTATTGGTACACAAACTGCGTTGGATTACAAGCAGAGATTACCTTATTCATAGGAAAACGTAATTATAATAGTACTTTACACCCGTATTTAAAAACTGCTTTCTCACCGTGACTATTTTGCTAAGACCACAGTGATTATCAGCCAGATTCTGAAGAGCAGGGATCCTCAACCTTTTTTTTTTCGTTAGAACCCCCTGAGTTATAAGACCATCTACCCGAACCCCCAGTAATATGACATCGAACAGAATGTTAATTTAGTGAATGACATCAACTCAATATGCAATGGTACTGCAGAGGATATTATCATATAAGCCATATAAATACCCCCTGGAAATCTTACAGAATGCTAATTTAGTGACTAACACTAACTCAATACACAATGGTACTGCAAATGATATTATTAGATCAGCCATCTGTAAGTACGCCTGGAAATCTTCTTGTGAACCCCCGGGGATTCGCGAACTCCAGCTTGACAACCCCTGCTCTAGAGTGTTTCTTCTGTTCATGACAGAAATCTTGTCAGTCTGTCTCTAGAATCTTAAAAGCTCTCGTAAGAAAAATGTGTAACTTATACCTGTAACTTATACTTTTGAGAGTAGTTTAGGTGCGGTGCAAAAGTGTTTAAGAATACAGTCCTTAGACGTACTTAACATACATATATATTTATTCTTTTTCATGTTTTTTTTCCTATCTTTTTTATTTGTTGATTGTTGATTTATTTTCATTTTACATTTTTATTTATCTATTTATTTATTCATCTATTTATTTGTCTCGCTGTCAACTCGATGTAATTAATGTTTTGAAAAATCCCACAGCTGTACTTCAAGTTTATCGACCATTTCACGTCGAGGGGTGCTGGTTTTACTTCCGAATTTGACACCAGTGTTGCGAAAACGAGACAGAGGGTGCACTTTGTAACAGAAATTCTCTCTCTCTCTCTCTCTCTCTCTCTCTCTCTCTCTCTCTCTCTCTCTCTCTCTCTCTCTCTCTCTCGCTCTCCGTAAAGGTATTACGACCATACTTACTTTTAACCTCCTTCAGTACCTTGACGTGTTTTCATCTTCTGGCTACTATTTAGCGATTTTGTACAGCTTCAGAAACATATGTTGGGATTGAAATAGTAAAGACTGTAGCCATTAATCTTCTGACCCCATAGACCCTTCTTAATATCAATAAAATGATTTATTCGTACACAGATCTATAGGTAAAAATGTGTCCCAGTATTGAAGGGGTTAGATTATAGAACTCTAATTCACAACAACAGGAGCGAAGGAGATGATAACGATAATAATAGTGATGGCAATGGTAGATGAGGGTGAGGAGAACGTAAAGGAGGTAAAGGTGGGTAATGGTACAAAAGTTTAGGCATTTGGCTCACATTTATCAGTTTTCTAGTACGCCATCCTGTGATAAGGTATTTCAGTGTACGTTCATCCTCGTCTGATAGGTGAGTGACGAGTGGGAGGGGAGATGGGCATTGGCGGACTTATCTTATCTGTAAGTAAGCTCTTATACGGTATGTGGGATTTTAGGGACGGCTTTTCTCGCCTGGAGTTGAGGTGGGAAAATATGGTGCACGTGCTTTTGTGTTAATTCCATCGTAAGTGAATTTGATACACAAACTTTTCATCCTAGGAATTTTACTTTGAATTCACCCCAAGACAAAGAAAGAAACGTAAGCTTCCTATTGTAGTTGTCCTGTGGAGGAATGTTGTGTATTCACGAAGTACATTGTCTCCAAGAATGTAACTGATGTCCTCACGCACTTAATCCATTCCAACAGAAGCTATGAAGTTTACAAATTATCTGCACTAGTTAATGGGATAGATATAATAGGAATGAAAGCCGTACGCCAGAGCCTGTTTTGGAGGCACACGCCACACGTTCAGGCATCATTCAGCTTCATATAATGAAGGTTTACAGGAGAGTGACATCTTGACTGGAAACTGTTTAACAATACCTCATGACTTTGGTCTTTTTCTTACCCCCATCTAAATTAATGTAATTTTGTTGAAATTATGTTTTCACCATCTTCTAAGAATAAAGTAGAAAATAACTGTCGGTTGGTTTAGAGCTGAAAGTAAAAAAAAAAAAGGACACTAAAGCATTATCAGCCACAGAACTTTTATTGCCTTTAATAAAATTCTCTAATGAGAGACTCGAATCTGTGACCCAGCGTCGGCTATGACATCTGGCGCGCCAAATGTGTTAGCGTCACTGGATTTTATCTGTCCATTATTTGATTAGATCACTGGCATCGTGTGCCTTAATTGTAAGGAAAATATTTTCTGTAGTGTGTCTCCTTGAATTTAGTGCTGCATATATTACACCAGGTGGCATTCATGTATTAAAATTCAAATAAGTTGTCATAAACCTATCAAACACAAAAGAGAATTGTGTGTGTGTTAGTGTGTTTATATATATATATATATATATATATATATATATATATATATATATATATATATATATATATATATATATATATATATATATATATATATATATATATATATATATACGTATATCAATAGATTATTAGTTTAAATGATATATATTTCAAATAAAATGCATGAGCATGGATTAAAAGATATGTAAAGAGATAGGTAACTAGACATGAATATAGATAACAAACGAAAGTATTCAAAATAGTATATTATAAACATGAATAAAAAAAAAACTGTAGATGAATAAATTGGATATTAAGTGAAGAGTATACGACTGTTGAAATAACTGGATGTTACAAACAGTACCTTATGATTGTTACATCTTGTCATGACCAAAGAGGAGAAGAAACTAATGATCCCGAATATTTTTGAGCTGAACATCAGATGGATCGCATCGAGCAAATCATTCGCGGCGTCCCACCGTGAGCTATTCTTGCACCACTTATGTTTACGTCTTCTTTTAAGGAGTCTACACCTCAGGCTCAGTTTACTGCCCACACAAGTACAGTCGTGTAATACTTAGACTTTTCCGAACACGGTGGATTTAAGCATGCATCGTGCCGTGCTTAGAAATAGCAGTGAACTCAGTGAAGCCATAAGGCGTGAGTTGTGTGTGTTCCAGATCTTGTTGCATCAATCATGGAAAGCCTTGAAGTTCCTCGGCGCTTCAAAGGTTCCGTGAGTTAAACCATTTAGCTGCCGGACTCTGCACATCTGTTTTATTTCATAGGAGATTGGGGAGTTAATATTACTAATCCATTTACATCTTATTACAGCACATTCATTAGCTATATTTTATTAGGTTTACTGCATGTAAGTATAACATTTTTGTCTTTTTTTCAGAAAAGAAGATAAATTTGATTAATGTCTAGATAATAACAGATTACAAAAGTACTTTCATCTGTTATATTTTGTTGAAGACTAAACTTTATTAGTGCCTCTAGATAGAAAATAAAAATAGCATAACACAGCAATTCTTTTATGTTTAATCAAGAAACAGGTTGGATTAACAAAATTGTATAATGTGATTCTGCGTAACGTCATTAGGAACACGAAATATTTTTATATTTTTTCTTGTTCGTTTGATATTGCTTTACGTTTGTTCATAAGTGTTCAGAAGAGATCTCAGCATCCACTTAGATCAGTTACGTTATTATTCTTCAATGTCCTCTCAGAGATTTTTATAATAATAGCAGTGATAATGTTAACCCTACAATACTGGGACACATTTTTATCTGAGATTTGTGTACTATTAGACCATTTTATTGGCATTAGGAAGGGTCTATGGAGATCGTAAGTTTAGTGGCCACAGTCTTCACTATTTTAATCTCCAACATGAGTTTTTGAAGCTGTATAAAATTATCAGATAAGGAGCAGAATGAATATGGAAACGCGTCATGGTTTTCAAGGGTTTAATGATGATGCTGATGAATAGATCTGTATGAAGTAAAACTGCAAAATATTTTTAATGTATTTGGTTCGTCCTCTGAAGAAAAACTTCCTCTCCTGAACCCACAACACGCGTTTGTTATAAAGATTCTGAAAGATTATACAAATGTTAACGAGGGCAAGTAACCTATTTGAATTTGATATAATTCTGCCGACGAGATAATTGAATGTTGATTTACATAATTGTGAATATTCTACCAAGTAATATTCTCTCTCTCTCTCTCTCTCTCTCTCTCTCTCTCTCTCTCTCTCTCTCTCTCTCTCTCTCTCTCTCTCTCTCTCTCTCTCTCTCTCTCTCTCTCTCTCTCACTTCACCAGAGCTACCAACACTAGGAAGAATTGCTGTTTGTACTAAAGATACCAGCGCGATAGTTTTATGTTTCGGCCGAGGAGGGAGGAGTGGCTGGTCGTGTAGCCTGCCGGGGGGTCGTCTCGCGTGAGGCAAAACACACCTGGACCAAGAGGGGGTCTGGGGCGAGTGTTTGTGGGGCTGCCACGTGTCGTCCTCCTGCACCCACACTAGTTCTTATGCGCTTATCCTCTCGCGGTGGAGGTGGAGGAGGAGCTGCTTTGGATTACCTGTGGATTAAGGTGGGAGTGAGGGACAAGTGTATGAGTGGAGGTGGCATAACTGGATTTTTTTTTTGCAATGTATGTTCGTTTTGTCAGTTGTTGTGGCTTCAAGTCCTTACTTTTAAGATGTCCCAGTAAAAGTTGTTATGGATTTCAAAGTTGACAGAATTTTAGAGGGCGTATTATATGTTGTTAGGGGATCGTCATCATGTGTAATTTTTAACAAGGATTTTGTATCACTTATGAGAAAAACACCGGAAGAAACTGACTTTTCGAGAACTTTGAAAACATTATTATAAAAGCTTACTTACAGATATCATTAAAAAAATGGATTAGAATATCAGAGTATATATATGTAAATGCAACAGTCAAGGCATGTGTGTGTGTGTGTGTGTGTGTGTGTGTGTGTGTGTGTGTGTGTGTGTGTGTGTGTGTGTTTGCTTCTCTCTGGACATAAGAGTTCATGCCGAATTAAATGTACAGTTGTGAAGATAGTGACCTTATGCTTAACAGAATGTTCCAAATAATTGATAACTAAGTAACCCTACGTGGGAATCACGATTTATTTAGGTTTTGCACATTTAAAGCAATCCATTTCTCTCTATATTAACTAGTGTTAGATTTATAGACAATTCAATCTTTGCCGAGCTCTAAACATTAACCAGATCATTAGTCCATATATCAGTTTTTATTCGATTCATAGCCATGAAATTTACTGAACTACGTGGTATCACACGAGACAACTGTGCTTATAATTATTTTTTACAGAAAGACAGAGAACATCAACGGAAACACTAAAGATAATAGAATGTCTGCCGGTGGTGAAGATCTCTCTTACCGATACTCACCAACACTTACACTTTTCTAAGCGCCGTGAAGGGAAGAAGAAAGTGAGGCAGGATTAGTAGGTAAGGACAAGAAGAGAAAATATTAAGTAATAATAAAGAACAGGATACAAACGCAGTCATCTCCAGCAGATACCCAAGCAAAGAAACCTACACACACACACACACACACACACACACACACACACACACACACACACACACACACACACACACACACACACACACACACACACACACACACTCGCATGTCTGCAGATGTTGAGAAAGATAAGTAGCACCCTCGTAACACTGAGTTTCTGGCCTGAAGATAGTAGATAAGCAAGCCTGTACCTCTCTCCTTCCTCTCTTCTTATTCCTTCGCCCTGATTATTGTGGAGTAAGACCTGGAGACTTGTAGTGGTGCGTGTTAATCTGACGTGGAGGAGAGGAGTAGGAGAAGCAGGCAGGCAGGAAGGCAGGCAGGATGTTGCTTTAGCTTTGGCTTTTATGTGCAAATTCAGTAATGCAGTAATGGGCACTTCTGGAGCTTTAACGTGGGCTGGAATGTTGGGGGACTTAAAAAGATATGTATAATACCTTGAACTTTAGCCTAGGAATAATATTAAAGATAAGTAAGGTGTGGGTGTGTGTAGGTGGGTGGGTATGTAGGTGGCTTTGTTGTTACTTTCACAGAGGAAGTCGTGTGTGTGTGTGTGTGTGTGTGTGTGTGTGTGTGTGTTTGTGTGAAAGAAGACTTAAGAACGAAGAAACCAGCACCATCCACTCTTCGTATATGGCTTCGCGGGACACAATCTCTTCACCTTGATGGGCTTCTGCTTTGTGCCGCGGTATTTTAGGTTTGTCACCATCTGTTACAAGGGCCCCGGCTCCCCTTCACAGGGCTATCAGGGATATCTGCCACCCTCGGATTTCACCGCGAGAACCTGAGGGGGTGTGAATCATCCTAGCGGGAAACATGCCCTAGCAACAGCGCATATGTACTGTACACCGCTGTGGGGTTTGGGAGAGTGTACATAAGTGGTTATCGTAAGTAGGGAGATTAGATATACATGTCTTGTAGTGAAGGAGAGAGGGAGACAGAAATAGTAGATGGATTAGTGGAAGTGTACTTACATGTGTATATATTTTGTGCGATCGTACTATTTGTTATAGTTAAAATGTGCAATGTGATAGATATACTCGTATAAGGAGAAAAACAAAGGTACATTAGGTATATACGTACGTTTGTGATGTTTTTTTTCTTAATGGAATGTATATGATAAAAAAAAATCAGTATATCCTTATTATATCTCTATTATTATTTTTCTTTATATTTACACCCCGCATAATACATATAAAATTAGTGTTATTTATTAGTTTGCGTGAAGGAGCGATCTCGTAGAACAGACAAGGATGAGGAATGAAATGAAAATAACCCATAAGCAATGCATGGTCAAAGTACAACCCTAACTTCAAAGGCTTGCTCTAAAGTATAACGAATATTCTTAGTATGTACCGTCAATATCCATTTCACTTTATTTTCCATAGTGTCTTTTTATTCCTTTCCTTCCTTTGTAGATCAGCAATTGGGCACATTCTCTCTCTCTCTCTCTCTCTCTCTCTCTCTCTCTCTCTCTCTCTCTCTCTCTCTCTCTCTCTCTCTCAGGTCGACTTCCTATAAGTGTAAAAAAAGAAAAATACCTCTTACTATTATTTCATTTTTAACATACTTCTATCATATTTGTGCTTAAAACGAAATCTTTAGTTTTTTTTTTCGCATACACTTCCAATAAAAAAAAAATTTGATTAGGCTCAAATATCTCTATGAACATTAAGCAATGGGGGAATTTGCAAGTTACATACCAGGCCAGCCTTATATCCCTGTTGGAGATGTCTAGCAGTTAAAGTTTATGTCCATTAGGGAAAAAACGAGGCGCGGGTGACGTAAATGTACAGAAGGGAGCGTGGAAGAGTGACAGGACAGGAAGTGAAAAAGTGAGGCTGGTTGACTTAATGAACAGGAATGTGGACAGATGATGGAGGGAGAGGAAGAGGCGGGAGAAGCCAGAAATAGTAAGACCCGAGGAATGTTTGGCATGCAGGGACTGGGGGAAGGAGGTTTACGAGAGAATAAACCCAATGCTCATGGTTGATTAAAATGCAGAATATTTTTTTTTCTGTTTTCTTCTCAGGGATAGGAATAAAAATATTGTTAGAAATAAGTATGTAGATTTTTCTTTTTACGCGTCAAGATTGTTGCACATTTGAGTGTTCCATGTTTTATGCATGGGCATAAAACGTGATGATAAGCCTCGGGCGAGACCCATAAAAGTAACTCCCTTAGCACATGCAGGTGTGGAAAGTACGTCTGCGTCAGTACCTCTCAGTCCTCACCTCCATTAGTACGCAGTGGCCACGTCAGCCATCCTTCTCACTGCCGCTGTTAGGATGAAGCACCGGCCTCGCCCTTTATCCTTTCTTTATCCCAGTTTGCATAAAGTACTTCCCTAAGCCTTCACTTTTCTCCCGCGGCGGCTCAAAGTGATTGCGTCACCCTTCATCTGCATCCCCAGTGTAAATAAAGTACAAGTGTCAGCCTTCGTCCTCACCCCCCACTTCCGTGTAAAATTACTGCGTCATCAGCCTTTTTCACCCCCGCTGGCTCGCCGTCCCCTGAGCAGTGCGTCAGCTTGTAGTGGCGCATAGGGGGAGGCGGCATCCAGGAAGCCCCTAGAGTCGTCCCCAGCGGCGTCACGGGGAGCCCGGCTGACACAGTCCTGTTGACCCACACCACCATACTTGTAGCACATAGGGTAGAGTGACTTGCACTTTCTGCTGCTGCACGTTTAAAGCTGCGTGTTTGACCTCTGAACCTGACCTGCAGCTTTGTGGTGGTGCCCCCTTACAAGGCCTCCGCGGGGTGCCTCTTGCCTCCCTGGCACGCTGCCTCGCCCCGCCCTCACACTGTGCCGCCGCTGGTGGGCCTCTCGCCCGTAGGTGGCGGAGACCCGGCGGCTAGGAGGGAGGATAGCATGGGGGTGTATGGGTCGACCTTCTCTAAGGCTGTTGCCAGGCGCGGCGGCCCCACGCCAGGCCGCTCCCTCCCAGGCTACGCCGTGGTCGTGGCCTCTAAGAGGCGTATTTACTGTTTGTACCATGCTGTTGTTTCTTAGTCTTCAGAAACACTCGTTCCTGTTTTGAAGTCACCACTGGAGACCGAAAAGCATTCACGATCCAATGTTCACAGAGAGTTTTTTCAAGTTTAATCGAAGAGATAATCAACTCAGTCTTGGGTCGGCTTTATGCACACGTGTAGGAACATTACAGTTTTTGTGTGTGAGAAATAAGTTATTCATGAACCCATTACGTCTCCACCCTCCCATATTCAGTCACGTTTCGCCGTAACTCACCTGCCGCCATCTATGGAATCCCTCCCTCCCTCTGCCGAACATCACCACGTAACCCCCACACGCCTCCCACCCCACCAGTCTTCCACAGCGCGCCCCATCCTCTACCCCACCTTCATCACCCCAACTCTGCAGCCTACGCCCCACATCCCTATATGCCCCTTACCCTTCCTACCCCGCCGTGTTGCTACACCCTCCACTCCCTGGCCTCCTCTTCTGCCTTCCTTCCTTCTACGACCATTGAACATCTCCCCTTCCCTTTTTACAGTCTTGGTTCACCCATGCCGCCTCTCCCTCCCCTGCCCATCACAATTCTCCTGTCCCCATCAAGTATCCCCAGACCCCTCCATTATCCGCATTTTACGACTCTAGGTTTGGTCATACACTCCCCTTCCCCTTCCCTCACCTCGCCTCACCCTCACCTCCTTGCCTCCTTCACCAGCGCCCCCATCTGCGTCTTCGTTTTCGAGTGTTCGCCTTTGTGTAGTGTCGATACTCCTCGCCTTGACTCTGTTCTGTAGTTTTTACTATGTTTATGTTCTTTATTTCTTCCAGTTTAATTTTCCTTTATCTTATTTCTTATAATATTTAAAAACTCGAGTAGTGTTTTAATTTTGAGTTTTCTTTGTTGTTTTGGAAATGTTTTACTTTCGTTATTATATCTTTTCGTACTGTTGTGTTTGTTCCTCTGCTTCTTCGCTGAATTTCGTCATTTTTTTCCTTGTAATATTTTGGCACACCATCTGTGTTATAACTTTTTAATGTTTATTCGTGTGTCAAAATGCCTTCTCTTGCCTATTTTATTTTTCCATTTTCTTTGTTTTTACTAATCTCATTTTGTTTGTTATACTTGTAATATTCTAGCATCCAATCTGTGTTTTATTTTTTTAATGTGCCTTTGTGTATTTTCGATATGTTTTGTCTTGTTTCCTTTACTCTCTCTTCTCGAACTTATGCACATGTCTTTCCTTCTAGCAGTGCGATTTGCTTTCCCTCTCACACAATATTTCAGCATTCCATTTCTACGCTTTTGTTTCCGAGTGCTCGCCTTTGTGCAGTTTCGATATTACCTTTTGTTTCCTCTTCTCTTCCTTGCTCTTCTCTTTCTTAACTTTCGCACACGTGTTTGTCCTTCCAGCAGTGCGATTTGCTCTTCTTCCCTCGCGTAATATTTCAGCATCTCATCTGCGTCATCCTCGGAATTTCTCCTTTGTGTAGTTTCGATATGCGTCTTTCCCTCCCGTCTCCCTTGCTCACTTGCTCATTTGCTCACATCTTCCTAATTATTTCCAGTTCTTTTTTTCATCTTTTTTTTTATTTATACAATGTGACACGTGTTCTATTCTTATGGCGGTAGAAGTTTTTTTTCTTATTTCATCATATGATTTACGTCTTTGTTTCGATATGTATGGTTTTACTATATTTGTTTTATCTTCTCTTCTTTTCCCTTGCGCAATTTCATCTTTCTGCTTTAATTTTCTCCATTTCTTAATATTCTTCTTTGTTTCATGTTAATGGCTCTCTTTACGATTCATTCAAAATTCTTGTCCTTTAATAGATTGTGGTTACAACCTTTGCGTGTTCCCTTGCTAGATACGTATTTTCATTTTCTCTTATTCTATGACTTCCGGGTCTCCTTGTTCTTTTTCGTATATATGGACCGGGTCGCTACGATAAATTCACGATGTCTTTCTTTTCTCTTATAACACTTCCAACTTCTGCGTATTAACTTGCTTCTGTTACTGTACAATTTCATTATTTTCTATTTTGCACAATTGTCTCAAGGTCTTTTGTCCTTAGTATAGATGTGATGACTCTCCACTATACAGATCTTTTTTTTTTCATTTTTTCTGTGTTTTCTGTCTGTAATTTCCCCATTTTATCCTCTAGTAGTAGTTGTTTAGGGTCTCTTTGTCTCCCACTGTATAGATGAAGTAGGTCTCTTTACGATAAATTGAGGATCCTTTTCTTTCAATCAAGGTGGAGTTATTTCGAGGTAATTCCCTCTTCGTCTTCGTTATGACGGTGCCCTTTACAGCACTTCCGAGCGTCCCCCTGGCGGTGTTCCTTGCGATGCTATGGGTATTTCTCTTCTTTTCGTCTCGTGAAGTGTTTTGCATGGGTCAGTACTATTATTATGATGTAAATGTCATGTCTACAATTTACGCGTCTTTTTTTGACCCGGCAATTAAGTTTCAGATGTTGCAAGAGGTTTCGTTTCTCTCTCTCTCTCTCTCTCTCTCTCTCTCTCTCTCTCTCTCTCTCTCTCTCTCTCTCTCTCTCTTTCCACTTTTATTCCTTCATTTTTTCCCATTTCTTTCTTTTTCTTTATTTTTCCTTCTTTCATTCTTCTTTTCTTTTTTTTCTTTATTTTTTCCTTCCTTTCTTCCTTCCTTCCTTCCTTCCTTCCTTCCTTCCTTCCTTCCTTCCTTCCTTCCTTCTTCTTCTTCTTCTTCTTCTTCTTCTTCTTCTTCTTCTTCTTCTTCTTCTTCTTCTTCTTCTTCTTCTTCTTCTTCTTCTTCTTCTTCTTCTTCTTCTTCTTCTTCTTCTTCTTCTTCTTCTTCTTCTTCTTCTTCTTCTTCTTCTTCCTCCTCCTCCTCCTCCTCTTCCTCTTGTATTTATTTATCCCTACATGCAACACCATCTAATTTTTCGTATGACATTATCCTTTACGATATAAAAGGTAATCATTTTGAAGAACTAATTGAAGCCTCATATGTAGGTATGTACATAACGTAAACAACACTGTGACGAAAAAAGGATTTAGACCATGAGTAATTTCCGTCTTGGTTTTATCTCATTTCCCTCTTAAAAAAAAAAAAAAAAAAGAAAAGAGGGGGAAAAAAAGTGAGTTTACCGCCCTACATCTGCCACTCATTTGCCATCTTACTCTCGGCAATTTCGCGGCGTGGAAGGGAGCGGCCTCTCGTAACTCTAGCAAGAGACATGTGCCCGCCGTTGTTGTTGCGGGGCCGTGACTCAATCAATTCATTGTTTCCCCCCGTCCCTTCACGTGTCCCTCGCACCAATTCTTGTATCTTGCACCTGTTTGTCTCTTAAGAAAATCGTTCACTAAGGCAGCAGTACTAAGGAGAAAATGCACTTACTAGAGGCTTTCATCATTAAATATATGTTTATTACTCTCGTTGCACCTATTTGTCTCTAAGAAAGTTGTTTAGTAAGGCATCAGTACTAAGGAGAAAATGCACTTACTAGAGGCTTTCATTATTAAATATATTCTTTACTTTTGGTTCTACTTGTGTTAATATTCTGACTGTTAATCACACTTATTGTTTCATTAGCGTATAAATGTTATAGTCTTGATAGGGAAGAAATTCAACTATATAGACCAAAAAACATATGCTGAATATTCAATCACTGTTCTGCGTGTTTTCTTTCAAAACAATCGTCTAAATTTGCTCAAAATCATTATATTCAGCCAAGAGGTCATGTCAGCTAAAGGTTGATTAAATAACTTAGGAGCTGCTCAAAAAATTAGTATTTTCTATGTTAAGGTATTAGATTTCTCTAGTAAAACCATTATTTCAGGAACTGACATGTGATTACAATAACGTTATGGTCTTGTATGTTAATTTTGTTATGCATTGTCATGTTTTTTTTTTTTTACTTTAATATAAGAATTTGATGGTTGCCTAGATATATTTTTAATGAGAAAGTGCATTTAGAGGCATGCGAAGGATACAGCTTAATCAAGATGCTCACATGCGAAATTTAACAAGAACTATAGGCAAAGATTTATCTCCATTAATATATAAGATTTGGCTTGGTTTTCCTATACATGCATTATGCGGTGGGTCGATGTGATGCAGACCACCCTTTGGAAATGGAAGGTGTTTGACATGAAGTGGGACAAGTGGTAGTGGTGAGGGGTCGTGTGAAAGGAGTGTAGTTTAGGCATCCATTATTCAAAGCCAGAAAACCACCTGTGTTCCTTGTTGTTTGTTTCTGTGATACTGAATTTATAGAAGTTTCGTTATGTGTCTCTCATTGCATCTCATTTGATTATTCCATCAGAATTTGCCGCGTGTTTTTCTTTATAATTAGTTTCGATAATTTTTCATAATAATTGTAAAAATACTTGTCTGTCAGTATTTTTCCATATCCAGTACGAATCCTCCTTCTCTCTCTCTCTCTCTCTCTCTCTCTCTCTCTCTCTCTCTCTCTCTCTCTCTCTCTCTCTCTCTCTCTCTCTCTCTCTCTCTCTCTCTCTCTCTCTCTCTCTCTCTCTCTCTCTCTCTATATTGTATACATCACTTTTCCCTCCATGAGAGAGAGAGAGAGAGAGAGAGAGAGAGAGAGAGAGAGAGAGAGAGAGAGAGAGAGAGAGCAGTCTTAAAACAGTTTATAGTTTTCAGTGAATTGTCGAGGCGATGATGGTTGTGGTCTGTGGGCGAAAGAAGTGAAAGAAGAGTATAAAGATAAATGACTTTTGAAATGGCTTTTAAAAAGATATATGTGGCATAAGAAAACAGGAATACGTGCCTCACTACGTCAGCATAGCCATCAAACTTTTGTGTCGCTGGTGTTGTAATGTGCTGCTAGTCACGTGCAACACACCTGCACACACCGCAACACCTGGAACACCGACAAGCTGTAAAGTTACCACAAATGCACCTACAGTTACCCCAAGTGGTGTCATAAAACTCCAGTGAATTCCATGTCTATAGTTCGAATAGGGATTAATGTGCTGGCTAATGATCTGTTGATGTTTCGTGCTACACAGAAGCTAAGAGGACTCGAGATGTGATTGATGGAGGTATAGTTATCTAATGTTGCCTTTTCTAGAGTACGACATTACTGTACTTTCTAACTGTTTGGTGACTGTCAAATTTGTGGGCCTTTTTTTTTTTTATCTATTTTGTATTTTTGTAGCACATGGCCGATGACTCTCGTGCATAGAATGAATACATGAAAATGAGTGATTCTACACATGATGCATCTTACCTCATAATCACACATGATATCACGTAGATGAAGCTCAAAAGTAAGTCGTCTAGTCTGTGGTATACGAATAATGATAGGAGCTTATATAAAAGATGTAGAAAATTTTAAGATTTTCTCATCAAATCATAAGAAAAATAATACAACCTTACTCTTCAGGAGGGTTACAAAGGATGAGGCAAGATCTTTCGAGGATAATTGAATCTTACTATACTCTTAGCATTGGTAGTAGTAAAAGTAGTGGTAGGAGGAATAGGAGAAGGAGAGACAGGACAGCAGGTTAAAAAACTTCTGCAGGCTATATTCTCTCTCTCTCTCTCTCTCTCTCTCTCTCTCTCTCTCTCTCTCTCTCTCTCTCTCTCAGCATCCCATTGGCCAGGCGACAGTTAGGCAGGCAGCTGGAGCAGAAAGTGTGGTTGGTTCAGACGCTCTTGCAGTCTTCTCACGGCGCGTCAGGTGGGTGGCTGACGATTGGCTCACAACCCTCATGCATACGGTTTATAGCGACTCATTAAAGGTTTCCTGGAGGGCACGGAGAGAGAGAGAGAGAGAGAGAGAGAGAGAGAGAGAGAGAGAGAGAGAGAGAGAGAGAGAGAGAGAATGGGTTGCCAGTGTAAGGTGACCGGCAAATTCCAACGCTCAGCACCACCTCCGACTCCCAACTGATGCTCCTCCTCGTGCAATGCTGAGTAAAGCGTGGCAAATAAGCTTTAAGTACCGCTGGAATGTGTTGCCACCTTAAAAGGGGTGAGTAGCAAGACCGCAGCGACCGGGGCAAGCACGCACTTCTCCTTACGCATATTAATGAACGAGCCAATTTGGGGGAAGATAAAAATTTTAGCATGTAACCCTACCACGTGACTCGGTTCCTTCTGCCAGCGGATGGGATCGGGTGGTTTTCCCTCTCTCTCTCTCTCTCTCTCTCTCTCTCTCTCTCTCTCTCTCTCTCTCTCTCTCTCTCTCTCTCTCTCTCTCTCTCTCTCTCTCTCTCTCTCTCTCTCTCTCTCTCTCTCTCTCTCTCTCTCTCTCTCTCTCTCTCTCTCGCTCTCTCTCTCTCCTTTTAACGAGACGCAATAGTCGTGGAAATTTTGCTGGATATTCTTGCTGCTTTTATTTATTTTTTTTATTATTATTTTTCTTAAGTGAATAGCAAGATAGTTGGTGTCTTCGAAAATAGTTATGTCTTTCAAAGAACCTTTTCTTTCTGTTGTCGTAAAATACTCTTGAATTGCTTTGTCTTAAATTATCATGGTAGTTTTGTGGAATACTCTTGACACTTATTTTTTTTTCCTTTAGTGAAATCCCAAAATCATTGTGGCATACAAGACCTTATGTTTCATAGATTAATTAATCCCTTCAGTATCATACCGCGTTTTCATATTCATTATTGTTATTATTTGGCGATTTTAATATACAGCTTCAGAAACTTATGTGGGGTATTAAAAGAGTGAAGACTGGCCATTTATCTTTTGACCTCCACAGACCCTTCCTAATATAAATAAAACCGTCTAATCGTACCTAAAAATTAAGATAAAAATGTGCCCCAGTACTGAAGGTATTAATATAAAAAGTAAATTATTCTCTTAATAGAATCATAAAATATCCTGGAATTAGTTATGAACATGTGCTATATACTTAAATCTTTCATGTAAAATGCTCGTAAATCGTAAACCATCTTCATCGTTTTTCTTTTCTATCTATTTATTTTATTTATTTACTTTCTTTTTTTGAGTGGCAACAACCCGCTCTCCTTATCTTACAGTCACCACCTACCAGCTAGCGGCTATACACGATTTTACACTATGTGGCTCTTGTACTGCTTTGCTGCCTTTCCCGCAGGGGAGCCCGCGTCTGGGCGAACCGAAATGTTGATGCCTGGGCCGACGTGACGGAATGTTGACGAGACCATGAAAGCTTAACAAGGAGAACACTTTGAGAAAATAGTGCCGGGAATGAGTACCAGTGAAGCAGCAGTCTTGTTCAATTTGTTACTGATGTATTTTTTCTTTTTTTTTTTTTTTATAGGAAAGAATGGAAAAGTAAAGAACTGAAAAAAAATGTATGTTGTGATGCTAAAAAATCTAAACTTTACTTGCTCTTGATATGAAAAAAAGTAAACGATGACAGCAAAAACAAGAACAGCAATAACAACAAAATTAGTTTAGCATCAGAAAAGGGAATAAAAACCTCTTGATTGCAATGAACCGTTTTTCGTATCCATCTGTTCCTTCACCTTAATCTTCCTTTCGTGAACTTTTCGTGTCTGTTCAAATAAAGTGCATATGGTCAGCGTCAACTCGTATACCTTGTGACGGAGTTACATACTTTATTATTTATGAATTATTGAATTCAAAAGATTTCACTCTAATTCGGTGAACCATTTACAAATATACTGATGATTTGTAAACTTTGAACTCCATTTTTGTTTTGTGTAATCTCTCTCTCTCTCTCTCTCTCTCTCTCTCTCTCTCTCTCTCTCTCTCTCTCTCTCTCTCTCTCTCTCTCTCTCTCTCTCTCTCTCTCTCTCTCTCTCTCTCTCTACGGTTTGGAAGATAGGACTATGATATCACCTCAGACACTAAATTAATCATATGACTAACCATTTTGGACCTTCTTTTGCCGCCATCTTTAGTAGTCACAGAGAAAGTTTAACAAGAGGTCTGGTTCTAAACACGCTTTGCCTTCATTTAGGTTTTACTATTGTGAAGGTAATGGCTGCAGCTGTTATGAGTGAAACGCAGTATATATCTCGTAAAATTTTATTGTCGCAGGTTTAGTGTCCTTATTATGAAACGTTTTGATGGCTTTTCTTGGTTACTTTGAACAAGCCTTAATGGAACTTAACGAGTATTTTCAGGATTTTAATAAGAGTTTAATGTTATGTCGAGGTAGGGGAGGAAACGTAACGAGAACCTGACAATTCATCTCTGGCCTTTGAAGATTCCTCTGATGAAAGCTGTAATGAGAGTTCTAAACGTTTAAGAATTCATCCTTATAACTTCAGTACGGTAGAAGTCCTTGGTCTAATGAAGTACAATATATATCTCTTATTATTGTCAATTGGTTTTGGGTTCTTATTCTGAAATGTTTTGCTGGTTTGTCTTATCTACTTTTAACTGGCTTATATGGAACTTCCTCCCACGTATAAAAGAAAATGTAGGAGATATATTTTACCTGAATAAACGAGCCAAATTTCAGGCTGGCACGGAAAATACAGTTCGGAAATAGAACAAATTGGTCTCTTTGGAAGTAGAATGACGTCATTATTTTGATTCCCTATTAGTGGAAGTTTTCTTTTTTTTGTATCTATTTATTTCCATTTATTTGCGACTCCTTGTTATCTCTCTCTCTCTCTCTCTCTCTCTCTCTCTCTCTCTCTCTCTCTCTCTCTCTCTCTCTCTCTCTCTCTCTCTCTCTCTCTCTCTCTCTCTCTCTTCTAAGGGTACTACAATCTATTTCTCTACAATATTTACAAGACTTAAAAATAGATAATATACAAGATGGAGCACTGTTCTTTTCACTTCACTAGCACTATTCACGCACTGCACTACACTGAGTGTCACGTCACAAAGAGTGTCAGAGGAGTTGGCAGTGTCTGTCTCCACTTATGTGCCATCAGTTTGACACTGTGTGTGTTCATCTCCTGGACGTGAGGCACCGCGGCCGTGAACAAGTTCCACATCCTGGAGACGCGTCCTGCGAAGGTGCGTTGATGCTGACACCCGTGGGATCGCGGCACCTCTACGGCGTCACCACCATTGAGCACCGTTCTCGTGCTCCGTGCGGTGACTCTCAGAGGATGACGCAGCCCTGCCAGATGTGGCACTCTTTGCACCTGTGCCTTATGGAACACTACGATTGCCGCCACATCTCTGCGGTGTTCCAGTGAATCAAGGGGACGCTCAGGCTCTGGGTGAGGTGGTATTGCAGCATCTACTAGCCGTATGGCGCGGCGTTGGATGCTGTCCAGTCTCCTTCTGTGTGTGGCGGCACAGGACATCCAGGAGAGAGCTGCGTACTCAAGGTGGGGCCGCACCTGTGCCTTGTACAGCAGCAGTCTCCCCTTCCTGTCGAGGAAACTGGCGATCCTTCTGAGAGCGGAGATCCTGTGAGAGGCTTTCTTGGCAATGGATTTGACATGGCTGTCAAACCTCAGCCCTCGATCCACCTCCACTCCAAGTATCTTGACGTCATCTTGGAGTGGGAGAGCAGCGCCAAAGACAACTTTCCTGCCATTGCTGCCATGGCGGCTGGGGACCGAGAGACAACCATTGCCTGTGTCTTCTCCGGCGCGAATGTCACTTGCCAGCGAGCACTCTCTCTCTCTCTCTCTCTCTCTCTCTCTCTCTCTCTCTCTCTCTCTCTCTCTCTCTCTCTCTCTCTCTCTCTCTCTCTCTCTCTCTCTCTCTCTCTCTCTCTCTCTCTCTCTCTCTCTCTCTCTCTCTCTCTCTCTCTCTCTCTCTCTCTCTCTCTCTCTCTCTCTCTCTCTCTCTCTCTCTCTCTCTCTCTCTCTCTCTCTCTCTCTCTCTCTCTCTCTCTCTCTCTCTCTCTCTCTCTCTCTCTCTCTCTCTCTCTCTCTCTCTCTCTCTCTCTCTCTCTCTCTCTCTCTCTCTCTCTCTCTCTCTCTCTCTCTCTCTCTCTCTCTCTCTCTCTCTCTCTCTCTCTCTCTCTCTCTCTCTCTCTCTCTCTCTCTCTCTCTCTCTCTCTCTCTCTCTCTCTCTCTCTCTCTCTCTCTCTCTCTCTCTCTCTCTCTCTCTCTCTCTCTCTCTCTCTCTCTCTCTCTCTCTCTCTCTCTCTCTCTCTCTCTCTCTCTCTCTCTCTCTCTCTCTCTCTCTCTCTCTCTCTCTCTCTCTCTCTCTCTCTCTCTCTCTCTCTCTCTCTCTCTCTCTCTCTCTCTCTCTCTCTCTCTCTCTCTCTCTCTCTCTCTCTCTCTCTCTCTCTCTCTCTCTCTCTCTCTCTCTCTCTCTCTCTCTCTCTCTCTCTCTCTCTCTGCCAGTCTCCAGATCAGTGCGTGGATTGTGGCTGACTCATTCTGCTGCTGCTGCTGCTGCCATTGGGAAGAAGAATCGAAAAATGTCCTGCCATTTAGCTTCAAGACTTCAACGGATTTTTCTTTCCTGTTTTTACCTCTTTTCGTTCATTTAAGATATGAGATCCATACTGCTGCCTGATACCGCCACCAGATGCCGTCACAATATGCTGGAGGTTTACGAGAGCGTTTTTTATTCTTATTTTCCTTTCACTCGTTCTTTTCTATGTAAGGTTAAGTACTATTGATAAAACTACTATTACTTCTGCAAGTACTATAACTGCTTCATTAAGATTATTGCTGTTACTGACACTGGTGCTATCCCATCTGCTTTTCCTGTTGTTGCTGCTTGCGAGGAAGACAGAGAGAGAGAGGGAGATAGATAGATAGATAGAGAGAGAGATAGAGAGAGAGAGAGAGAGAGAGAGAGAGAGAGAGAGAGAGAAACTTTGACATAAAAGCCGCTGATTTAACTTTTATGGAAAACTTTATCAAACTGCGCGAAAAAGACAGCGAAAAAAAAAAAAACTCGCGTATAATGACGATGCCTAGAAGCAATTTGCATTAGTGACGACAAAGACCTGATAGACAAAATAGACAGGCAGATAGACAGACGAACCCTTCCAACCCTCTCTTCTGTACCGTTTTATATCTCTACCCTTGCCCCTCTCCCTCTCTCTCTCTCTCTCTCTATCTCTCTCTCCCTTCACCTCCATTCATTCCATCACTTATCTCCCTTCTCTTTCTTTCTGTCCCTTCTTGCCTCTCTCCCTCTCTCCCTCCTTTTCTACGCTGTCTACCTCCCTCCTTTTTTTCTCTCCTGTCATTCCGTCCTGTCTGTCTCTACCTGTCTCCCTCTCCTTTTTTTTTTCTCTCCCATCTCCTCTCCTTCCATTTCGATCTCTCCTTCTGTCTACCTCCCTTCGCCTCTCTCACTCGCTCCCTTCCTTTCCCTTCTTTCATTAATGCTGTCCTTGTCTCCCTCTCCCTTTTTTCCTCTTCTCTTTCTATTCCATCTTGTCTTTACTCTCTACCTCCGTCTTCCTTTTCCTTTTTTCTCTCCCCTTTCCTCTCCTTCTATTCTTTCCTGTCCTTCTGTCTATCTTCCCTCGCCTCCTTTCATTCTGCCCTGTGCCATTCTCTCTCTCTCTCTCTCTCTCTCTCTCTCTCTCTCTCTCTCTCTCTCTCTCTCTCTCTCTCTCTCTCTCTCTCTCTCTCTCTCTCATCTCGCCTCCATCCATCCTTTTCCCAAGACTACCTCTCCCTTCTCCCTCTTTTTTTTTCTCTCTCCCTCTCTCTCTTTTCTCTCCGTCCCTCTGCCCCACCTCGCCGGAATGATAGTCACTTTCCCTTTAACCCGCTGGAATATCATCTCCTATTTCAGCGTGGCCATAAAAACTTCCCCTTCCTGGCTGTCCCCCTACAAAATGGCCGCCGCAGACACTGGATTTCACAAGACCGATAGCTGGAAGTCTTGCTTGGTTTTCTAATCTTCCTTCTCTTTTTTAAAAGTTGTTTTCCTCGTCCTCCTGTTTATTTTGGTTTGCGCCCTCCATATCCTCGTCTTGTTTGGTCTTTTTTCCTTAGTTTTTCTCTCCTTTTCGTTGTCTTGGTTTTCATCCGTCTATTTTTTCTCTTCCGCCTCCTCCTTATTCTTCTCTCGTCCCCTTCTCCATCTTCTCCTCCTCCTTCTCCTTCTACTCTTCCTCCACCTCCTCCTCCTCCTCCTCCTCCTCCTCCTCCTCCTCCTCCTCCTCCTCCTCCTCCTCCTCCTCCTCCTCCTCTTTATTCTTCTCCGTCCCCTTCTCCGTCCTCCTCCTCCTCCTCCTCCTCCTCCTCCTCCGCCGTCGCCGCCGCCGCTCTGTGCTATCCTATTTCTCTTCCCATCTCATGAGGATCAACAGAGGTGCTCCTGTTTGTCTCTTCTTTGTGTTCACTTATGCCGCATGCAACTTTTTTCTTTTCTCCCTCTCCTCTACTTCCTTCTTCCTTCTTCTCTCCTCTCCTCCTACTTCGATTCTCCTATCCGCTGTCTCTCATTTCAGATAGTTTCTCATTAACAGTTTCCTAATGATCAACACACTGGTTGCTTTGGTCTTTGTTTTTCCGCTTCATCTTATTCCTTAGTTTTTAATCCGCCTCGATATCCGTGACGTTCCCTCAGTAAAGTATAAAGAAGCGCCAAAAATATCCTCTCCTCAGTAAAAGTGTTGCTAGTGAATTCCAGATCTGGTTAGTATGCTTGAGAATTCAGCAATAGGTACTTGTCTCGTAATGACTGTCTCCTGCATCTTCCTTCACTTGCTTGTTTTAGGTCTTCTCAAGAATTCAATGCTGGGTTTTGTGATTTCTACGACTCAGCATTCCGTAAACAAGCAAGAGGGATTCAAATGTGCATCCTTCACGTGAACAAAAGTTTAGAGAATTAAAACGCTATAAGAATTCGGTATTTTTTCTGATTGTGTGTCTTTTTTTGTTTCGTCTTCTTACTGTGGTCTTTTTCTTAGTGGCTGTTGAGTTAATTAAGAGAATGTCGCCCAGCTCAATATACGAGCATTGGTGGCAATAAAGTAGCATGGAATTAAAATTATTGTGTACGCATTAATTTTAGTGCGTGTTTTTCTGTAATATTCGATTTACTCCGTTTGACATTAAGAGAATTCGTAACTGCCCTTCTTTTTTTTTTTTTGTCCTTTTTAAGTGAGTCGATAAAATTATCCCCTAGTACCGTAAACTTAAAGAAGACTTACTAAAAACAACAACAAAAATGGAGGAAAATAGAAAACCCTTAATTACAGTCACCATCCTCAAAAGATGTTAAATAGTGTTAAGTTTACATTAGCTTAAAAAAAATGCGGAGGTGTTAGCGGCTATAGGCCCTTCAGAAGCACCACCAGCCAGTTTGTTACTAGACACACGTGACATCCAGACTAAACGCACTCTCGCTAGGTTGGTCTTCTGTCTCTAGTGGGAAACGATAGTATGGGTGGCAAAGGAAATGTTCTCTCTCTCTCTCTCTCTCTCTCTCTCTCTCTCTCTCTCTCTCTCTCTCTCTCTCTCTCTCTCTCTCTCTCTCTCGTATTTTCATCGATTTTCTTATTGTTCATCTTCATCTGATTTTCTTTGTTGTTGTTGTTGTTGTTGTTGTTGTTCTTCTTCTTCTTCTTGTTGCTGTTCTTGTTCTTGTTCTTGTTTTTCTTTGTTGATAAATACGAGATACTGACAAGACTCGCGGAGGTAAATTACAACATTAGTAAAAAAGATTACCTAAGATAACAATGTTTTGGCACACTGGTTATCACTGGACAAAGTGAATGGCAGTCTTGGAATAAACATCAGTGCCTTCAAATAACCTGGTGTTCTTCAACAATGAGTGAGTGGAAAGTTCAAAGATCAACATTTAGAATGATACTATACATATTATTCTCCTGAAACGCCCTTTGACTTTCTCCTGAGAGCTTGGATGACAGGTTTATTGGCTTATCTTCTGGAGGGTCAGATGGTCGGTCCGGCTTGTGGCAGTGACAGGACCTTTTCAGATGATCCCTGTAGAGGTTTATGTTTCTCCCTGGTGATCTGTGAGGGACTCGCCATCAAAGACTGCGTTTGGTATCGTCTTGTGGTAAAAAAAAATTGCCAGCTTAAACTGTACACTCTTTACACTTACGACTAGGTTTTTTCTTTCATGGTAGTGCGGTTCACAAAAGGGATTTGCATCATTCGTGTGTTCTTTAGTTATACAATGTAGTATGAAATAAACAAAGGTACACAAATTAATACATAGAAAAAATACCTTTGAAACTCGGTGGTTATGTTATAAATCATGTCATATGCAAAGTATTTCAAGCTGAACATCATGCAGCTCAGGAAGGGACTTGCCGATAAGGAACAGAGCCGTGAATTGCATGTGACGTTATTTTCTGTGAAGTATAAAAGCTACTAATTGTTTTTCCGAAGGACAGAATGTATTCCAGTCAACCATCATACTCGTATAGCGATGTACTATCGTGAAAACTTTTGTAGTGGAGTCTTGAAGTGAATCAACAGCAGATTGCTAAACAAACGAACTGAGTCCAAGGAGTAAGAAAAGATAGCGGAAACACTTCCCTTTCGTTTCTCAGATGTTCCATACAGTGAAGACTGTCCTCATGATTTTTTCTGTCAAGGTAAATTACACGAATGGTTTACTGAAAGCATAACAGTTTCAAGTCTTATTTAAATGCTGTTGATGGACTAGTTCAGATTCATCAACTGTTGAAGAAATTTGTCATTATGGCGGTAGTGGTCATTATCAACTGGAAGCTCTGACCAAGAGAGAGAGAGAGAGAGAGAGAGAGAGAGAGAGAGAGAGAGAGAGAGATGGTCCCAGTAGAGTACTCAACAGCCTTCCCGCAAGAGCCATGGTGCAGGTGGGCTTCGGCAAGGCACCTGCACCAGCGCGCCATAAGGTGGCCGGGGCCGGACCGGGCTGAAGAGCGGTCCCAGCGGCCTTGAGGTGACGCGGGCTTGTCCTTCTACCAGGAACACTTTCGAAAGAGAGGCACTTCACCTTCAACAGACCGGAGACTCATAAGTTTTGGTTTCTCTATGTTTATCAATGAGTTCTTTTTCGGCGTTGCAAGTTCATGGATCACGAATCTCGTGTCGCTGGGTATATTGAAAGGATGTTTTTCTTTATGTAGTATATTTTATGCAATTTAACTGGCAAAAATTCATGTTCTCTGGTTTTCTTGTCAAAATATAGTTATTGGAAAATCTTCAAATGTGTCGTGAAAATAGTACTGCATCGAGTCCATCAGCCGCTTATGCAAGTCTTTGAAGAAAATATTGACTTGCCATCACAATTCCCACCCGCCGACGCCCTTTATGTGTTTACTCCGCCACCATCAGACACACCACACTCTCCCTCTTGACACCTGGTACCCGCCTTTTTCCTC
>NC_059269.1:6501128-6508628 GCF_017591435.1 Portunus trituberculatus | reverse complement strand
ATATGGAAATAGAAAAGATAGCTTCGAAACATTCAAGGACACAGGCCATTGTCCAGCAGTAAGAGTAACGACAATCTCGCGTGCCGGAGCCCAAGACTCTCGCCAGTGCTGGTGCCACCACTGGACGCAACAGCTCCTTGTGCTCGCAACACGTACATTCCAACCACGCATGATTAATACACCTATAAAATAAACAGGCGCCGCTACACGTGACGCTTGGGGAGAGGAACGATTCCCACGTGTCTGCAACCCATATGAAAAACTGTCGAAAACTTAATAAGCGTCAAAGGAATGAATCAGACAGACGCAACATGTGGCGTCACTAAACACGTTTTGGGAACCACCCTAATTACTGCATTTAAGCCGCTAATTAGATGGACTTGCAAAAACCCTGACAGCAGGTAAAGGACGTTCTCGGCCCCGCCCCGGGAAGGCAGGAGGAACCTGGTTCACAAAGAAACACGTGCGTCACTGTCACTCTCCCATTACCCTGGGAACTTGACTCCAGGTTTTACTCCAGCATGTACGGGAAACTCTCCGAACGTTGCTTTTATTACAATATTATGAAGTTTACCGGGGAAAAATGCAATGGTTTACTTTTTTAAACAAATTCTCTTTTTTTCTTCTCTATAAAAACTAATGGGCGGAAGTGAAACCCTCCTCCCGGTGCACACAACTTCCGCTCAGGACACCGGGAGGAGGCAGACAAATTACCGGGGAGGCGTGTTTATGTTAGTGTGTCGGACGAGGGTCAGTCCCCGCGGCCACGTCTTAGCGCGACCACAACACTGCAGCGCCCCTCGCCCTCCCACACCCCTAAACCATCCCTCCCCTTCCCCTTCCCGTCTCTGCGCTTCCTCCTGCAACGCACGGACGTGGTTAGGCGGTTACCAAGCGCCGCCATCACCTGACCGTGAGCTCGTTTTACTCAAGGACGGCAATGCGAAAACCAAGTGGCAAAAACTTCGAACACAAGAATGAATACAACATACAAGCAAAACCAGAGTCATTAACAATCAAAATCAGTAACATCACATGAAATCAAAAGTGTCTTCACGTCTCCTGCATTTCAGAGAAGGGTATTACAAGCAGCCGGAAGGAAGGAGTGACGAATGATAAGGTTTGGGTCAATGAACTTCCTAAGGACAGAGGAGTAATACAGGGTTATGGGATGATACCAAGATAAAGGGAAGGGCAGCATGTCCTTGGCTTGTCACTCACGCCTGCAAGAATTACCATTAGATAAATAGGACTTGTGTTTCATTCTCGCTCTGTCTGCCTTCTCATATGTTTGCCTGTCTGTCTCTGTCTGTCTGTTCGTTTTTCCAGCTGCTGTATCTGCATATTTATCTGTTTGTATGTCTATCAATGCCTTACTGTCTGACTGACTGTCTGGTTGGCTGCTAGGTTGATGAAACTGTGGATGGTTAGACGGATAGATGATGTATAACTGAATAGACAAATAGAAGGATGAAAGACTAAATAGATAGGTGACTAAAGGAATTGGTGGATGGATGGTCAAAATTTTCTCTCTCTCTCTCTCTCTCTCTCTCTCTCTCTCTCTCTCTCTCTCTCTCTCTCTCTCTCTCTCTCTCTCTCTCTCTCTCTCTCTCTCTCTCTCTCTCTCTCTCTCTCTCACACACACACACACACACACACACACACACACACACACACACACACACACACACACACACACACACACACACACACCAAGTCGCTCACATGTGGCAGTCGCTCCCTAGACTCACTACACTCCTAAATTGAGCCTGGGGCAGATGAATGAATGAATATATTAAGGTTATTAAGCCACACCAGTACTATTCAGAGTTACAAATTTCTGAGACGGTGGCGAACTCTGTGTAGGGAAAGTATAGCAGGAGAGAGAAGAGGTGCAAGTTGTGCCGTGCTGGGATAAAGGAAAGAGTGACTGCTTGACTGTGACGATGAGAAGGAAATTCGCATAACACGCTAATGTCACAGTCTTAGTATTTTATCTTGTCTTCTTTGTAAGGCGCTCCAGTTAATCGCCAACCGTGTAGTACAATCATGTCTCTCTCTCTCCCTCTCTTTCTCTGCGTCTCTCACTACATAAGGCTTGCTGTTCAGTCTTATTCCGTCCCTTTCCTGTACACCTCACTAACTTGTATTCATTCCTTTTAATTTACTGGTTAACTAGTCAATTTTAGTCCTTCGTACGTTATGAAATGTTTTTAAAAGGGATTGCAGAACTTTTACCATCTATTTTATGTTTTTATTTGTCTTAGGAGCGACATATATAGTTGCCCTTGACCAGAGAGAGAGAGAGAGAGAGAGAGAGAGAGAGAGAGAGAGAGAGAGAGAGAGAGAATGTGTGGAAATGAAGGAAAAGGAAGAAAAAAAATGTGGTTAGTAATCAGATTAGTCCAAACAGAGAGAGAGAGAGAGAGAGAGAGAGAGAGAGAGAGAGAGAGAGAGAGAGAGAGAGAGAGAGAGAGAGAGTACCTATAATTTATTCACACACACACACACACACACACACACGGCCCGGTAGCTCAGTGGTTAGAGCGCTTTGACCGGGGTTCGATTCCCCGGCCAGGTGGAGATATTTGGGTGTGTCACGTGTAGCCCCTGTTCACCTAGCAGTGAGTAGGTACATGTAAATCGAGGAGTTGTGACCTTGTTGTCCCGGTGTGTGGTGTGTGCCTGGTCTCAGACCTATCCCAAGATCGGAAATAATGAGCTCTGAGCTCGTTCCGTAGGGTAACGTCTGCCTGTCTCGTCAGAGACTGCAGCAGATCAAACAGTGAACACACACACACACACACACACACACACACACACACACACACACACACACACACACACACACACACGGTAAAACTAGTCTCCCTCATTCATAAATCACCCCGTGAGATCATTATGTGAAAGAGCAGACGGAGGAAGAGCAGCAGACGGAAACACGGGGATGAAGTTCCTACCGTTGTTGTCATCTTGCCTGGGAGGAGACCCGCTTCTTGCTGAGCTGCATACACTGTCCAGATGACGTGGAGAGAGAGAGAGAGAGAGAGAGAGAGAGAGAGAGAGAGAGAGGTTATCGGGTTCAATGGATGATATAATATAATGCAAAAAATACAGGGAAATTGAAAGCTTGTGTGTTATGTGATATATATTTAGCAAGAATTCGTAATTGAAATTATAAATACACGTACTTACAAACGTACATACATTCGTTCATACAAATTTAGAGAGAGAGAGAGAGAGAGAGAGAGAGAGAGAGAGAGAGAGAGAGAGAGAGAGAGAAGATAGAGAGAGAGTTATTCATACTTTCATATTTTCATTGTCCTTGTAAGATGCATTCACAAGAAAAAAACAGTACTGAACACACACACACACACACACACACACACACACACACACACACACACACACACACACACACACACACACACATAGATAGATAGATAGATAGAGAGAGAGAGAGAGAGAGAGAGAGAGAGAGAGAGACGCCTCCCTTACTGACACTTGAGGCTGAGGGTGACCTTGCTAGTGGACGATAATGAGACTGACTTAGGTACTTTATTACTTCCTCTCCGTCAGTGCACCCCGCCCCTCCACCAACCCCTTCTCCCCTCACCATACCCTGCTCTTCTCTCTGCCCCGGCCCCTACCCATACACGGAATGAATTTACTGCGCCGGGCGTGTGTAAAGGTCACGGTGGGTATGGTCGGGCATGGTGTGGCGTGGTGGGGCATGGGGTGGGTATTGGAGGAACCACCATTTTCCGATGTTGCAACACTTCCGCATTAGAATTTGTAGGGTGGTGGTTTCATTACTTGTTGTTGTATTTTCTTTCCTTTTCTTCTTTTTTTTCTTTTTTTTCTTTTTATTCTACTTTTCTCTCTTCGTTTTCGTTTTATTTTTTAGGTTTAGAAGTGTTTTTTTATACTAATGATCTATTTTTGTCTTGGTATTATCTCATTCTTCGTTTTTAGCATTTTCTTTTTCTGCTTTTCATTTCTTTATTGCATTTTCTGTTCTTCCTTCCTTCTTTTTTCTGGTCTTTTCTTTTATCCTAATTTTTTTTATCCTATTCATTTTCTTCATTACTTTCTATGTCATTTTTTTCAGGTTTAAGAGTGTTTTGTTATACTAATGATCTATATTTATTTTTTCCTTCTTTTCTTTCTTTTTCTTTTGTTAGTGTTATTTTTTCTTAGTTTTTAGTATTTTTCCTTTTCTACGTGTTTTTTTTATTGATGCTTGCTTGTTTCTCTTCTTTTTTCAACCCTTGCTCTTCCTGATTTCTCCAAGTTTTTTTTTCATTATTTTTTCTCTTCAATAGTCTCTTCCTTTTCATGTCCTTAGGTTTTGGTCTCTCTCTCTCTCTCTCTCTCTCTCTCTCTCTCTCTCTCTCTCTCTCTCTCTCTCTCTCTCTCTCTCTCTCTCTCTCTCTCTCTCTCTCTCTCTCTCTCTCTCTCTCTCTCTCTCTCTCTCTCTCTCTCTCTCTCTCTCTCTCTCTCTCTCTCTCTCTCTCTCTCTCTCTATCTATATATATATCTCTCTCTCTCTCTCTCTCTCTCTCTCTCTCTCTCTCTCTCTCTCTCTCTCTCTCTCTCTCTGCTACATTAGAATACCCGTATTATCTCACTAATTTCGTTCTTTTTCCCCTTTTTTTCTTCCACTAAAAATTGCCCAGTTTGAAATAATGCAAGCTTAAAAACTCTTAACACGAAAAAGAGTATGAATCCTTATCCTTCGTTCCCACCTTGGTCTTGGTGTCATAATGTTGAAAAATGGTGAAGCGTTGATCGGAGGACGTGGGAGGGAGAGGCACCTAGTGGGAGAAGGTCGGCAGGTAACCACAACGACTCTCCCTCCTGCTGACACCTTCCCTGACGAGTTATTTAGCCCCGGGTATAAATTACGGGTTCCTCAAGCGTGACTGACACCTGACCTTACATTACCAGCACTCTTACCCTGGATTGGGGCAAGCTCAGAGTAGGAATGTTGTGGACACTCATGGTTTCTCTCATTTTTAGCACAATATAAGGGAAGTTACAAGAGGTCAGATCGTCTGCATGGGTCTTTCCTTAGAGTATATGTATAGAATCGGGAAATCTCTCATGCTTTTAGTAGTGTGATTTGTTGCATATAGTAGTGAAAGGGTGAATTTTTATTTTTCTGGACTGCAAAACTATTCAGAAAATAGTAAAATATAATGATAAATGTCTAAATTATCCCACTAATGATGCAGAATGATTTTTGTAGACGCACTAAAGTCATCTAAACACACTTGAGAACTCCATTAACAGAGGCAGTTAAACGTTGCCGAGATAAGACTCTGAAACTTTGAACAGTACGGTCCTCAGTCCTAAGAGTCCCAGAGCAGCGTTATAATACGTGTGGCCAGACTCTTTCTTCTTCATTTCTTCACTCCTTTCTTAATGGCACAGGATGCTGAGGTCACTGCGGTTCTCAACCATAATCGAGCCGTCCCATACATCACACCAGTGTTCTCACCAATTTTCCGTCTGATGTATGGGAAAGATGCAAGTGGCGTCGCAATCATATACCTCTGGACTGTGTTCCTTCTGCCTGAAAGACCGTGTTGCTGGGTGCGTCTTATTTACTGTGTGTGTGTGTGTGTGTGTGTGTGTGTGTGTGTGTGTGGGTGGGTGGGTGTGTGTCATTCTCGTTCTTTTATTGTTATTTTTTTCGTCTTCCGTCGAGGGAGCCACTACCTGAGAGACAGGAGAGTGTTTAGTTACGGAGGAAAACTTGTCGGGTAGTTTTCTCTTCGTGTTCAGACAGTTTGTTGGTGTTCTGAATAATGTATTGTCTGCTTACCCTCGGGTGCAGCCTGTCTCGCCCCACAACGTCCCACACTACCATAGGACGCCCACCCAGCCCTTCTGTTCAGCCTGTGATACAGTTTCTCTCTCTCTCTCCACAAGGATGTTGGGGATGCGTTGTCAGGATAAAGAGACATAATGACGACCTGTTCCTTTTATTAGCAGTGATTGCAAAGGCCACAATGATGATGGCGATGTACTACTGCTACTACTACTACTATTGCTACCACAACCACCACTACCACCACCACCAACAACACTACTACTACTACTACTACTACTACTACTACTACTACTACTACTACTACTTATACTACTACTACTACTACTACTACTACTACTACTACTACTACCATTAATAACAATATGATAACAATATGATAACAACAACAACAACAACAACAACTATTGTGTAGTAGTAAAAGAAATAGTTGAAGTAATGGAAAAGTGGTCAGCTCAAGGAAGTGGTTAACCACATTTCAACACTGTCCTACTCATGACCTAAATTTCTCCATTTTGCCACAGCGGTGAATAGACCAATTTAGTTACCCCTTAGAGTGTGTGACCTGACTTTTATTTCTTTGTGTGACTCTCTCTCTCTCTCTCTCTCTCTCTCTCTCTCTCTCTCTCTCTCTCTCTCTCTCTCTCTCTCTCTCTCTCTCTCTCTCTCTCTCTCTCTCTCTCTCTCTCTCTCTCTCTACCACAGCTGAACTTTTTCCATATACAATTATCTAAACGTAAAACCACCTAATAGCTAATGATACGGATCAATGGAGTAACTTTATCCGTGTAACTTATTCCTTTGCCAACCCACTGCCCGCCGCTGCACTCCCTTCCCTTAGCGATGAAAGGTGCGGAGGGGTAATGAGGAACGGTTTTACACCCCTTGGCGACCGTGGAGGGACGAGGCGGCCTTGGGGGCAGGATGGAGGAAAGGAAGGAGGGTGAGGCGTGAGGGTGAACCTGTGCAATATCCTCAGTTCTACCACCGTGAACATGTGTCTGGGGAATTATCTTAATGAACGTCAGGAGCATGTACTTGGGGAGAGGTGATGATACTTGACCAGACACTTAACACTTGTTTTGATACGCTGGTTGTGTTTATCATTAAGAATACGAGGAAGATACAGTGCGGTGGCCTTGTATTTTCAGTTTTTAATGGGGTTTGGTTGATCTGTGTTCCTTATGGCGTGTTATTGCTTTGTGTAATGATAGTGGACGGTGAAAGTGTTTATCATCAGAAATACGATTATTAAGGGGCTCTTCTTGTTTGAGGTTTTTATGGAGTTTTGTTTGTCTTTGTTTTATTTTTCTGTATTCTTTATAGTTCGTTATTCCATCTTGGTATTATAGCCGATGGTAAATTTACGAGTGTTTACCATTAAAATTACGAGAATATTGTGGATCTGTATTTCGTTTTATTCTTATTGGGAATTTTTTTTTGTGTGTGTGTGTGTTTTTATAATGTTCTTTATATGTTATTGCTTCGTGGGACGGAAGTGGTCGAGGCTCAATATTCTTGCTTTTTGATATGCTGGCAGTAGTTATCATGAAAAAATACGTGTTATGATAGTAATTTCTATTGTGATTTATGCGCGTGTAGTGTCTGTGTGTGTATCTGAATATGTACTCTTCATTAATAGTTAACCAGGCTCTTAGGAGTTG
>NC_059269.1:6473628-6496128 GCF_017591435.1 Portunus trituberculatus | reverse complement strand
TCGGTAAGCGTTGATACAATGTCATGTGTACAGCTGCATTTGTTTTAGGCTGCGACCATTTAGCGGTGTCTTTGTATTCTCAAGTGGTTTTTAGTTGTTTCCTGTTAAATGCAAACTTTATCATGATGCGTGCGTAAGTGAAGGAAGGAGGAAGGAAGGAAGGTTTGGGAGAGTGGTGATTGTTATGATGGTGATGATACGTTTTGCCAGTTTCATGTGATTTAATAGAGGAAAATAAGTTCTCTCAAAAATACATATCATATCTCAATTCTTACCTAAAGTATGTTAGTTTTCCTTGTTTAGTTTGGGAAATTATAGAAGAAAAGTCGTAATACCAAGTTCCTTTATTCATGGAAAAGAGCACATGATCATTAATTAACACTTCTGTAATAGTGTAGATAGATTTCCATTATATTTCCATTATATGCATTTAAATTTCTGTAGATTTTCATCAGTTAAGGAAGCTTACAGTGTGTTGCTTTTGACATTGATATATGCTTCATTAGAATTTATGGCTGATACAGTCCGAAGTGAATT
Organism: Portunus trituberculatus; assembly: GCF_017591435.1. Taxonomy (NCBI): domain Eukaryota; kingdom Metazoa; phylum Arthropoda; class Malacostraca; order Decapoda; family Portunidae; genus Portunus; species Portunus trituberculatus. The sequence goes on along the minus strand of NC_059269.1, from coordinate 6,495,591 downwards.
CACAGTTTACACGTTGCTAATTATTGACGGCTTCTTTTGCATTTTCACCTATTTACTTATGTCTTTTTCTCTTATGTCTAATGTAGTGTAGTGAAATCAAACAGCCTGCCTGTGATATAAATCCCTGTTGGTGTCTGAAACTCATTAAACCCTCGTGTCCCCTTATAGGCCGCCTCCCCACGAGCTGCAGGTGATGATGGGCTCCGCCGCTCACCTCGCCATACTTGACGCCACCTGCCGGCGCTTACCCTTCAAAGGACCTCAGCCTACATCAACCTACGGAGGAAGATCCGCCATTAGGACGCCTGGCCGTAGGACCGAAAATCGTATTGAGAACAGCCTACACAAGTAAGTTCCCTATAAATGTGAGGTGAGTGAGGAGGGGGTCTGCATAACCCCTAATCATGAGTGACCAGCGATGGGTGAGGGCCGGGTCGGGGTGGGTCTGGCAAGGTGTGTGTGGGGTGTGGGGTGCGGGGGTGCTGGCGGCTGTGAAGGCGACGCTCTGTTTTCCTGTTGGGGAAAACCGTGCGAAGAAACGACGAGAGAATTGTGAAATTGGCAATCTGACAGAGACAGCCACAAAAATTCCTTAAAGTATGGAAAGCAAGTATAAAAGAGAGAGAGAGAGAGAGAGAGAGAGAGAGAGAGAGAGAGAGAGAGAGAGATAGCCTTGCCCAGAATGAACATGTGCATTCGGGTGTGACATTTCCCCGGGTGAGAGGCGGAAAGGCAAACAAAAAAAAAGTTAATTCGATAAAAAATGGGGGATCCGAAAGGACACGAGGTAAAGAGAAAGGAAAGGCTGCAGCAGACAGTAATAGGAATTATAGCAGTGGAAATAGTAGTAGTGGTAATAGTAGCAGTGCTAGTAATAGTGATGAGTTGTCGCGACACCGTTCCGCGAAGCACGAGCACGCCTACCAACAGGCCAGCACCCGAGCGAGACAAAGTGGAGAATGGAAAACACAACACAGCCAACCAAGTGAAGAGGGAGAGATGCGAAGCTGAACCGAGGGAGCCACCCAAGGATGTCACCACCACTACCACCGTCACACACACACACACATACACACACACACACAGGAACCGAGCTGTGTCTTGGATGATAAGAGGGAAGAGGTATCCCAACACAATAGTGGTAGTTAGTAGGGAATGATAATAGAGAGGAAATAGCCCTTTAATGGCGGAGGCAAGTCGATGGCAGAAACATACTGCTGTGTGAAGCGATAATGTATGTAGAGTGGTTAAAAGATATGCAGATGAGACAGTTACGAGAGGCATGGCGAAGCGGGAACTGCCGAAATTCTGGGGAGGACACACTCCACGGGGACGGTGACGAAGGCGCCGAGTACAATGAAGGAGAGGAAGTAGGTGACGGCGAGATCTAGCGCGTACACACACACACACACACACACACACACACACACACACACACACACAAGCCAGCAAAAGGCGGGAAGAGAGAGAGAGAGAGAAAAAAGGGGGTGATGGAACCGTGCAAATGACAACAAAGTCAAGACTTGCTTCTGAAAGTTTTATTACCATCCAGTGTCTGTGGCCTTGAACCCTCGCTGCACATATGAAGCATGGCGTGTGTAGCGACTCATTAACTGCAAATAAGAGCTCAGAAGGCCCTTTTTTCTTTAGTTAGTTGTTGAGAACTAAGTACTCCTATGACCTTCAAGAACAGGAGTCATGAGTATCAAGCGCAGTGACGTCGGAGGCAGCCTGTCGTGAAGTTGAAGCGCTTCATGGCGTCAGACAACAATGCTTCATCAGGCTTTGTTATTTATTCTATTCCATTTACCTGTACCAACGGAGACTATATCCCATATTCAACTGTTTTCTACTACCAAGATATGAACTGCCGTTAAAGTAATCCCACTTTTTAACGCATGCTCATAAAGAGGGTGCGTCATCCAGTGCTTGCGGGTCGGGATCTGTTCTGCTTGAAGACTGGGCAGCCGAGGCCTCAGCTCAGCCCCGCCTGCATGCCGGCTCAGTAATCCTTGTCGCCTCCCCAGGGCTCAGGTTTCACTCTTACCTGAGGTCGGAAAAAGCAAAGTCATTTTCAGTTTAGTAGTCTAAAATTACCTAGGGAGATGGCAAAACTGCACTTAAAACGAAAATTTGTTCCCGCATCTGTGATTAGCTTGCTGAAAATTGCAGACCTGACGAGTAAGAGGAAGGAAGGCTTGTAGCGGTTACTCCCCCTCACCGCTCCTCTCCCACCCGGGTAGGAGGGAGGCACACGCAGGAAATGATAGGTTGTGTTCTGCTTGTGGCAAGCAAAAAGTGTCGGAGGGAGGGAAGCGTGTGATAGATGTGATGTAAACTGCCCACCAAGCTTGTATTCTGCGGCCCGCGTGGAGCCTGACGCCTGTCACCCGACCATGGCTCCGCTGACTAGGGAAGTGGACCGCTTCTACTTCGAGACTTGCACCTCATGCTTCTTAACATGTGTGTGTGTGTGTGTGTGATATATATATATATATATATATATATATATATATATATATATATATATATATATATATATATATACTGTATATATATTACATTATGGAAGACCTCCATCAGTTTTATGCTCCGTTTGAATGACTCATGGCGTCATCCCAAGGGGGCCCCGGGGTTGTGTTCCGATAGCGAGCCAAAAAGTTAATTCTCGGTCTCCTTGCTGCTTTGCTTAGATCTGCCATGGTTGAGTTTCGTCACAATTGGCCTGATAATAAGTGACAGTCAGTCGCGACGCAACAGTACATTCTTTCCCGAGAAAAAGAATAATTCACGCACAGTTAACAATCAGTGGCTGGAACCTTGAAACATGTAGTACGTAAGACAGAGCAAACCTGTCAGACACGACATGAATCTTTGAGGAGGTCGTAGTAACAAATATTGAATATCCCTTTCAAACTCTCTCTCTCTCTCTCTCTCTCTCTCTCTCTCTCTCTCTCTCTCTCTCTCTCTCTCTCTCTCTCTCTCTCTCTCTCTCTCTCTCTCTCTCTCTCTCTATATATATATATATATATATATATATATATATATATATATATATATATATATATATATATATATATATATATATATATATATATATATATATATATATATATATATATATATATATATGTGTGTGTGTGTGTGTGTGTGTGTGTGTGTGTGTGTGTGTGTGTGTGATTGGAGAGAGAGAGAGAGAGAGAGAGAGAGAGAGAGAGAGAGAGAGAGAGAGAGAGAAGGGGAGAAGTAAACATAAATATACGTATATATACGTTTTTATCGACATTTGCGGCGGTAGGTGTTGATCGATATAAATCGAGGGCCGCAAGCCGCCGGTGTTAGGGAACTGCAAGAGCGGATTGAAATGTGCGCCTTGCAGCCGTCAGTTTGGGTTTGGTGGGCCAGATGGCAGCACCGTCTGGTGTGGCGGAAGGTAGGTGGGGTGGTCTTGCTGGGGGTCCGGGCTGGGAGAAGGAGGGGTGGTTGTGACGTCAGCACAAAGACTGGGCAAGGGGGTGGTGCTTGTTGTCAAGTGCGTGCGTCCTCCATGGTGGCCGCCAGAGGGCGCCCGGGAAGGGGGTCACTCACCTTGGTCTCTCGCAATTCCTTACTCGACGGCGGAACTCGCTTGTATGGTAGAGGGGAGGAGGGGGCTGGCGAGCAGACGGGAACAAAGCTTACCGGGAGGGAGAGTAGAGAGATACCAAGGAAATATATAATACTCACCACAGGGAACGTTAACTATGTTCCCCTATTTATTTCCTCGTGGACAACTGCGGACATTGTATGGTCAATCGAAAATAGCAAGGACAACAACCACCAAGTACACCTGAGAGACGATTGCCAGCATGTTAAACTAGAGATAGGTTAACCTTTTTTTTCAATAATGATAAAAGTCGCACGTGTCCACACATAGATGTCTTGACTCCTGCGTTGTGTAGGCCACGCGAATTTCATTCTTGGTTGATAAGGAGCTACCATCGTTCTTTTCTGAGGTGTGCGATGTAATGGTGGAATTTCATCATATATAGTAGCTACAAAGCACCAAACTAAGTGAGATAAGGGTAGCCTCCTGGTAGAATGGTGAAGCTAGTGATACTGTAGTTGTGCTTGTAGCTGCAGCTTGAGCAATGTACTGTACAGTCTTCATCATGAGCAGCAGTAACAACAACAACGCTCGTAATAATAATGATAATAAAAATATTAATAGAAACAACTGCAATAATATGAAAAATAGTAGCAGCAGTAACAATAACAACACCACCACCACCACCACCACCACCACAACAACAACAACAACAACAACAACAACAACAACGTCAACATCAACAACAACAACAACAACAACAACAACAACAACAGAAGGATCAGGCGGCAGCTGTGGCAAGGTGTAGGTGCGTACCCCTTACACCTGAGGGCGCCACCTTCACCTGTACAGCCTTGAGACAAAAGGTCTGTGAATTAAGAGAAGCGCGAGGTCACCTTCACTCTTGCCATTCCGCCTCTCTCCACCTGCGAAACTTGCCTCACTGAAAATAATCGTGTATCGCGGCTATGGCATGGCGTGTTTTAAATGAAAAGTTAACATCAGGCCGCAGAAATACCTAAACTGGCTCAGGAAAGACTACTGCATCGTACCAAGCTGATAAAAGTTAGCTTTGAGTTACTGCAGGACAGAGATAGACAAGGACAGTGTGAAAGCACCAAGGGCGTGTATCTGCTGTCTGCTGCAAGGTCAGGGGGCGCGAGAAAATAAACAAATTGAGTTTAATCTTCGCACCATGGTCACGTGATTCTCGCAGCAGCATTGTGGGGGCGAGCGATGTGATGTAACAGCCGAGTGAGTCCGCGTCTTGGGATCGGACGGACGGGCAGACACGAGCGTCGCCTCATCGCTGAGTCAGTGCGCAGGGTCAAGGGGCCCCGCCAGAGGTGCGCCTCACACTTCCGTAAAGACACATCGAAAAGAACTAGAATACGTGAAGCTATTTAGATGTGGTAATGACTCTGTGTCACCTTCCCCGACAGTTATAGGTCGACTAAGTAAGGACCACCACACCTGTCTGTAAAGCTATGGGTAGGCAGAGTCAGGTACGGAGAGCATTGTCCGTTAGCTAGGATAGAATAAATAGTACGCCGTCGTCAATACATTCCCAGCGTCACTTTCATTGACTGTTGTAGGTACAGCCGGAGTAAAGACAACGCCACCTGACTGATACAAAATTACTACTACTCCCTCGTCGTGTTCATCGATAAGACAACGAAACAGAGAAACCAAGCGACTCTCTGTAATATAAAAGCGAATTGCCGTCATCCTCAAATAAAAAAAGAAAAAGAAATAATGATAATAATAAACACCTGGCAAATAAAGACCCATCATTGGAGTCACATCACGCGACCGACCTGACGACGTTCAAGCGTGGGACTGGAAACCCCCGCCAGTCCCTTCGTGGAGCCCCTTCAGTCGCGTCCCTTCATGGCCATCACTGACTGAGGGGCCGCCGCTGTGCGCACGACATCCAACGCTCTGTCTACATTACTACAGGGGAAAGGAAGGATAAATAGAAATCTTTGTAGCCTTGGACTTGCAATATAATGAATAAAACTTGTAGGAATTTGGTTTGTGCCGGCGAAATCAAGTGGAAAAAAAATAAGTATAGTGATGGCTTGGCTTGTGTGTGCGAGAGAGAGAGAGAGAGAGAGAGAGAGAGAGAATCAATATATAGAGCTCGATATCAAAACTATTTTCTGCGAAGTTAAAATAACCTCACGGACGGAATGTCGTGCTGTTGCGCAACACCACTTAAGCCACAGGGCGGAGCGGGGCGGACAACTGGTGGGCGGGGTGGGGCTCGGGTGGTAAGGAAGAAGGTGGAGGGGAGCGCTTTTCCTTGTCCTCAAGCAGGCAGTCCGCGAGTGTTCCACTCCCGACTTATGTCTCCCTGCTCGTCCCTCACGCACACTCGCACCTTTATCGACATTCATTCTTCCCTCCTTCTCTCCTTTACTCGCAGTTCTCTTACCCCACGCCGCCTTACACAAGTCCTCTCCTCTTATCTGTCTCCTCCCTTCACGCTCTCCAGCTCCCTTGACTCCTCCGAGCAGGGTGACTCAGCGTTCTCTGTCACCGCCAAGGAGTCCTTCAATCACCACACCACCGCCCGAGCCACCGCTGCAGCCCCTCCAGAGGACACTCAACTCGTGACACCCACACAGGACACACCCGCAGGGGGAAAAGAGACAGTCCATTTTTTTCTGTTTAGGTAACAATTACTGATTATTTTAGTGTCTATTTATTCATTTTAATATAATGGTAAATTTTGATGCTGTCTTTTCACCTCGGCTGCCGCATTATCTTTGCGTATTTCTTTATATTCATGTGAAGTATTTTCCTTCCTCTTGTTTTCCCATTCTTTACAAAGTTAGTTTTTTTTTTCCTATATGCAGTCCGCGACAACTTTTTACCCAAACATTTTCGGTTATAACTTTTCTCTTCTGTTCTCTTTGTCCTCGTAGAGTTATGTCTCAGATTTTTTTTTTATCACAATAAGTTATTCTTCTTGCTATATATTAGTATGCCATAATTTTGAGTAACATTTCCATAGACATCAATCTTGAACACCACACCACGCCTCCAGCCACCACAACGCCGCACATCCCCTAAGTGTTGCCGTGTGAGGCACTGATCTCACTTCCCCTTTGCACACACATTGAACATGCTAAGTGCTGAATAGCGTGAAGGTGCGATAATTGGACCCTGGCTGTTTTAAGGGGTTAATGGCATAATGGCGCCCTGCACAGCCTTAACTCACCCAGGTGCGCACAGTTTACCTTGGGCCTCTCCCTCTTTCACTAGCGGTGCAAGCCTATCGTCCTCATATCAATTTGTCCCAACTGCACGGTCTTGCTATCCTCCTGTCACTTGTATTTTGAATAGAGTGCTGGATTTCCAAGATTGAATTCTTGCCTCGTGTAGAACAGAACCAGGCTTGTGTGTGGCTTCATTTCCTTCAACTGTATGTTCTGTTACTCCTGCTAGTCTTAGAGGAGAAACTTCCCACATTATTTTTCTCACTGGGAATTGACTCAAAGCTGCAAATGCAAACGATAAGCTCCTTGTACTCATTCTTTTCTTACTAGAGTTGTTTCCAAAGGCCAAATAGATGATTCGTCAGGTTGTCATGAATGTTTCTGTCGTTAATGGTGTAGAATCCTTACTAAACCATTACATAAACATAACAAACACTCATGAAAACTCCAGTCATTTCCACTAAAGCCAGCTGAAAGTAGCTGAGGTGAAGCGTGGAGAGGTTTCGAAACACACAAACAGCACATCCGCAGAACAGCAAACTGAAGGGAACGAAGGAACGGTAAACCAATCACTTGAGAAAGCTGTGGGCGGGAAGGGAAGGCCCCATTGTTCTGCTGAGGCAAGACTATGACAATGACTTACACACCACACATGATTTATAACACGTTCGAGTGTATTATTATTTATCGTGGCTATTAATTAAGACTATTACTTAGAGCCATCCGAGAGTAGTGGAGTTATGATAGTAGCTCTTCATTCACGAGTTTGACAGTGCAGTATTCAATTATGGCTAAGTTATTCCATGTATTGTAGTGTTTAATTAGAGATTCCAAGTGCACCTGAGGAGTGTTCACTTCGTTATGCTCGCTGCACATCATGTTAAGTCTTCATAAGGTGCAAGAGAGAGAGAGAGAGAGAGAGAGAGAGAGAGAGAGAGAGAGAGGAGAGGGGTAGGCAGCGTGAGAGTGAGTGAGCCGACGCGTGACCACCACCAGCACCACCTCTACCGCCAAAACCACCACAGCCACCACCACATAACGCCGCACAGGAAGTTTACTCATATGAAGTGAAATTGATTTTTTTTCTCTCCTCCTCCTCCTCCTCCTCCTCCTCCTCCTCCTCCTCTTCCTCCTCCTTTGAGCAAAGTTGAGGCAGGTCCCCGGAGGCTCTGTAACTCATTACTCCCTGCCGGCGGGAACCCAGGCGGCAGCAATTTCGTTCTTCACATTTTTTTTTTTCCGGGGTGTTTCTTGCGGGCCGTAAACAAGATTAAGAACGGCGGGAGGCAGGGATGAGCGGCCGGCCGCGGAGGGGGCGAGGTGAGGGATTGGGGTTCGTCGTGGCTGTGTTTTAGAAGAATAAGAAAGTAATGTTAATGAAAATGCTAAAGGAAAAAATAATAATCGCCTTAATGGACCAAGTGCAAAAATCAACCACACCAGCTATTTTTTTGGAGGGTAAGTGTTAAGTTGCGTTGTATAAGATTTTTTTTCCTCTTACCGTCGTACCGTCGTGCTATAAGAGAGAGAGAAAGAAAAGAAAAGATTACATGAATACATATAAGAGATGATAAAGGTTTAATTTAGTTATTTTCTAAGGCACATAACTATTCAAGAAACCAATCACCCAAAATAATATATAATATGTGATAGATAATTACAATAAACATTATCTAGTATAGAGGAGGTTATGTTTTGTAATCTTCCTGAGCCTGATCTAACATAATCTAGCTTAAGCTGATATGATTTAATCTTACCTTCGCTGAAAATCTTTACGATGTCTTTATATGATGATAAGAATAATGATTTATCTCTGTTTATTCATCTCTCTCTCTCTCTCTCTCTCTCTCTCTCTCTCTCTCTCTCTCTCTCTCTCTCTCTCTCTCTCTCTCTCTCTCTCTCTCTCTCTCTCTCTCTCTCTCTCTCTCTCTCTCTCTCTCTCTCTCTCTCTCTCTCTCTCTCTCTCTCTCTCTCTCTCTCTCTCTCTCACACACACACACACACACACACACACACACACACACACACACACACACACACACACACACACACACACACACACACACACACACACACACACACACACACACACTCACCGAAATGAGGCAATTAAAACATGAGGAGACATTCTGGGAGTAAAAACACAGACAAGTAGCTTCTAAATATCTTGTTCCATCGGTGGCAGTGTTTTTTCAGCAACAGTAGCAGCAGGGTTACCGATGGTCGTTTTAGCCACAATAACAACTCAGCCACTCGTCAAAACAACGAAAATAAAATAGATAAATAGGTAAACAAATAGAAACCTTTTTGTATATATTTTCAGTCCAGGTTTTCCTATTTGTACGTCCTTGTATATAACTGTAAAGCTGCTGTGTTTCGTCCAGTGAAGAGGAAAGAAGAGGCGAGGGAAGAAAGGCGGGAGAGTTGTAGTGATAGCAGTACAATATGTATTCACTTGAAAGAAAGACAAAAATAGAAGAAAAATATTAGGAGAAAATAGTAAATATATATATGAAAAGGAATAAAAATGTGTGTGAGAGAGAGAGAGAGAGAGAGAGAGAGAGAGAGAGAGAGAGAGAGAGAATAATGATATGTTTTTTTCTGCAAATCTACACGAACTACTTACACAGAATGAGAAGATTGGAGTTAAGATAAAGAAAATAAAAAGAGTAAAAATTGAAGCAAAAAGACAAGAATGGTGAATGTACCAAAACGAAAAAGTAAATAAAAAAGCAAGAAAAACAATGAAAACGAATCAAGATGCACCTTTAACCCTTTTATTGCTATGGTGGTCTTTGGGTAACATTCACAGCAGTATAAAGAATATAGTTTCCATGGACAAATACAGTATAGATACACTGTAAAGATTTATTTCGTATTTTCTAAACTACAGGACTATTCAACTTGCTTTAGTACCAAAATAAGCGTCTGAGGAACTGTAAGAGACTGTTGGAAAAGAATATCTATTAAAAGATTTAGATCACTCATATTGACGCCGCACAGACAACGCCTCCTTAGTCACCCTCCTGACGGTCTGCATAGGAACCTTAGTGGTCTCCCTGCACCCCTACCCCTCCGGTGCTCCTTACCTTGCGAAGTGGCTCATTAGCAGGAGGTATATATAGCTCTCATTAAGTGCCCGTGCAGGTCTCACTCTCCTCTCTGCACTGTTGTATTATGAGTTGTGCACTGTCCATACCTTGATGTTACTTAACTGTTTTGCATCTACATATGTTCCTACCAGACTGTACTTTTGCTTTACACTTTACACAGTAGTTAACCTGTATCTTTACTTTTTCTTTTATTTCTTCACATTACTATGATTTGATGTATTTGTAGAGAGAAATGTCAGGACACTAGTAAAAAACTGGCTAACTGCAACCATTTTCTCATCTATTATTTTTTTGGGGGAGTGGTGAGAGCAATAAAGCAGTATTATCTTAATTTTTGTAGTACCTGGTCAGCCAATTGTATACATTAAAAGAAAACACACCCACCCACCCACCCACACACACACACACACACACACACACACACACACACACACACACACACACACACACACACACACACACACACACACACACACACACACACGCGCGCGAATACATACTACATGCATCAAGAGTTCAAAACAGTGACCACCGGGGAAGTGTCTGTATATGCGTCGTCTCTCTACGGACATTGTGCATCACTTTTCATGTGACCACTGTGCTACATTTATAGAACTCTTCTCATTTATTTATTTATTTATTTATTTATTATCATTGTTTTTATCATTATCATTATTATTTTTTTTTGTTATTATCATTATTAATTTTTCTTCTTTTACCTCAAAGGAGAGCTTAAAGTAAACTCATTTTTATTATGTCGTCTCACTTCTGATGTATGTAACCTTTGACCTTTCAAAAGTAACGAAAATTATGTGATCAAAGAAAAATGGCAGGAATCAGATAATCTCCTGAAGCAGACAGCAGGAACGAAAAGAGTGAAGTCATTGTTATTAACAGCAATGCCCTTCAGAACAGCAGCTCTACTCCTTGGTCGCGGAATTGAATTTGTCGCTTCACTTAATGTGGGAAGACCGTGCACCATTGAAGGGACTGATCATTTGGTCATTGAGGCTGTCTGTTTTAATGCAGTACTCTCTCTCTCTCTCTCTCTCTCTCTCTCTCTCTCTCTCTCTCTCTCTCTCTCTCTCTCTCTCTCTCTCTCTCTCTCTCTCTCTCTCTCTCTCTCTCTCCATAATATTAAACTCTCGTGCATGTATCGCTCGCCTGAATTATCAAATATAAAAGTTGTTAGATATTCAGTTGTTCCATACATAAGGTTCAATAGGTTCATTTTTCTTCCATGTTGAGTCCATTATTGAATCTGCTAACTGATGGTGAGATAGTAACGTGATGTATTTCTAGATTTTCAAAAGTAAGAAGGATAGATAGAATGCTACTGTCCTTTAGTTTGTTGGTCAAATCTCCCTCCCACTCTCTGGGCTAATTTGGCTTGGCGCCAGATCTTTTCTGTCTCTTATGGGAAATTTGCGCTTATCCAGCTTTCCCTTTCTATAATCTTCTTCGCGGTGTCTTATAAGGCTGGGCCGCCGATGACCGCGTTGGGGACCCACTTGCTGGGGACGAGGCTTTAAAGGGGAGCTGCCTGGCGCCCTACTTCCAGACAGGCTAGGTAATCTTGGCTCAGGCCCACCGCCCGCCCGCCCGCCTATCCCGTCCTCCATACTTGAAATTGCTCCCATTAAGTATCCGACAAAGTTAACTTAAATTTTTTTCTTATTTTGTACATAAAGGGTAATATATATATATATATATATATATATATATATATATATATATATATATATATATATATATATATATATATATATATATACACACTCATATACAAACACACATATCTTTTGAGCATCAACCAGCGTGGTGGGGAACGCTGGGAGAGGGGCCTGAGCCTTGGGGCGGTGGTCGCAGGTGTGTGCGGTGAGCAGGACAGGCCGCAGCCTCAGTATGAGTGGACTCACTAATGTATTGGGGTCTGATCTCATCTCCAAAGGGCACCACCTGACCTTACGAACTTTCTATTGCGGTATAAGACGTATAGTCTCTTTCTTTAACACTGTTTTCACTTTAGCTTCTTTTTCTCTTTATATACATAACTTTGAAAATACTTTTACCAATAAAGTAAGCAGAAACTTTGGCATAGATGTTCTGAAGCCCGTATCCTGAAACTCTGTCCTTTTGCCATGATTATTTCTGTCGCTATCTTTATTATAAGGTCACCATGGGTTTATTTTTCTACTGATGGCGCATAATAATCCAAAGACAGATAACTTGACCTATAGAAATAGTGAGCATTTTGAAAACCAGAAAAACATATCATAATAGGTATGGATGGAAGACTCTCTCTCTCTCTCTCTCTCTCTCTCTCTCTCTCTCTCTCTCTCTCTCTCTCTCTCTCTCTCTCTCTCTCTCTCTCTCTCTCTCTCTCTCTCTCTCTCTCTCTCTCTCTCTCTCTCTCTCTCTCTCTCTCTCTCTCTCTCTCTCTCTCTCTCTCTCTCTCTCTCTCTCTCTCTCTCTCTCTCTCTCTCTCTCTCTCTCTCTCTCTCTCTCTCTCTCTCTCTCTCGGGGTGCCATAACAGTTGCACTACATTGAAAGTGAAGGCTGTCGCTGTGGCTGGGCGAATGTGTGTACATTTCGGCTTCCTCTGCGTGGTATACTTGCCTCGGGAGCTTCAGTTTGGCATGCAGATGGAGGATTAGTCTTAAGAGCGCCAACACACATTCCTGGGACGTAATGGGAAACTGTTTGAATTATTTATGCTGCAATTACTGTTTACATTTACGTTTTTTGGTCGACTCTCTGCTCCTTATGTGCGTTGGTGTGTCTTAAGGTGTTGGGGGAGTGTGTATGAAAGCGAGACATTAGAAAGAAATGAAAAATAAGCAGAAAAGGATAGTAAAATAGCAAAAAATGTTCTAAAGGCAAAAGTTAAAGAAAGAGCAGTTATGATAACAGAAAAATAGATACCCCGAAAATGAAACGTATATAAGAAAAAAAAAATAAAAGAATAAAATACCAAACAAAACTCAAAAACACATTTAGACAAGAGAAGTGGTATAAAAGAAAGGGAAAACGAAGGATGCAATTCCAGAGAGAGAGATAGATAGATAGATAGATAGATAGATAGATAGAGAGAGAGAGAGAGAGAGAGAGAGAGAGAGAGAGAGAGAGAGAGAGAGAGAGAGAGAGAGAGAGAGAGAGAGAGAGAGAGAGAAAGAAGAGTAAAACATTGTTGTCCTCGACTCGAGAGAATTTGTCACCTTTTATTATTTACGTTGCTAAGGGTCTGAGTTAAAACACACACACACACACACACACACACACACACACACACACACACACACACACACACACACACACACACACACACACACACACACACACACACACACACACACACACGTACGTGGAGGCAGAGATATGTCGTGTGTGTGTGTGTGTGTGTGTGTGTGTGTGTGTGTGTGTGAACACTTGCTGACCCACCACCACCACCACTCCCTATCGCTTCACTCCAGGTACAATTGCACAAATCACATGTCCCACGCAGCAGGAAGGGCGGCGCGGATCCTCTTTCTTCCCCATGTTTACACTGATGGCGCCCAGGAGTACGGAACGCCCCTACCCAGCCCCTACACACCCACACCTTTACTCTCATCCCTGCCTCAGCCTCAACCTCGGCCCCTGTTGACCTTACCTGCGGAACACTCGGTACTATTGAAGGTGTGCACTTGAAAAGGTTTGTAAAAGGGAGGAAGTTGTATTGTGTTAAGGACTGGGTGTTTTCTGTCTTTCTCTCCTTCTCTCTCTCTCTTTCTCTGGTTCTTGTTGTTTGTTATTCTTTTTCAGGTAATAATTATACATATATATATATATATATATATATATATATATATATATATATATATATATATATATATATATATATATATATATATATATATAATTTTTTGTTGTTAGATTTTCCAGTATTTGACTTGTTTGGGACAGGAGTTGTTATTTGTTGTATCTTGACATTGCTTTACTACTTTCACCAAGGATTTTTCTGCCTTTTATCAGTCACTATTTATTTATTTATTTTATTTATTTATTTATTTTTTTTTTTTTGCAGTGCAGTCTCTTAATTCATCCTGTAGTCTAGGGAAAGATAAGAAAATGAACTCTTATCATATGTTCTGTTTTCTGCCATGGTTGTTATTTTTTTTTTTCATTATCTGGAAATTAGCAAAGTACGACCATTGCAGTATAAGGGATGATTCATGTTTCACTTTCGTGCATAATTCACAACAGCGGTGCTTAATAATTGCAGTTTTCAGCCTCCAGGGGCCGCCACTGACTGTTGGAAAATAAATGTCCCACTTGCAGAACATAAATCATTTGAGTTAAATACCTCGTACGATTGATAATTAATAATTTTTGTTCCACTGCCGAGCCACGTGTTCGCACCTGGCACCGCACTGGCGGCAGAAAATCTCGTTAGCATTCAAGGTTCCGGAATACAAAAGTTTCGCCGGGATTGATGACCGACCGGTCCTCTGGTTTTGTGAGCAGCTGCATCGGGACTCACCTGAACACGGCTTAGGCGGGGCCGAAGCCGAAGACTGAGGCACATAAATATTGCCCCAACAGGAAGATGACATGAAACCCACAAAGCGTGGATGAGATTACACCAGGATGCATTTTTCCCGTTCGAGGCTGCAGTGCAATTAAGCTTCACATATATGGTAAAAGAACCGCCGATTGCTGTTACTAGACGATCCCACAGAAGGCCACCTTGGCAATAGAAACGCTTTATTCTTGCTTTTCTGAAATGTCATCACGGGGCTGATTAGTTACGCATTATGATCAGGTTCACAGGTTCTGCCAAGACTGGTATGTACCTTAACCCTTTCACTGCTGAAGAACTTTTTTCCCATAATCACCTTCAACCTTTTCTTACAGTAGTTTCTTGAATAGTTTTGTAGCATAGAAAAAATTTAATTATCCTCTTATTTTCTCCCTTTCCTCTTTCTTTTGTACATGTCAATGTTGATAATATTTCCAAGTGTTCCGGATGCTAACACAGGAAGACTGCAGCAGTAATGGAGTTAAGAAGTTACTCTTGCCAATGCTGCGAGTGGTTTCTGGTGACCAATGTGAGGGAAGCGTTAACTTTGCGCATATGTCATAAGATTTATTCGTTGAGTGAGTTGAGTGAGAACATTGCTGTAGGTGTGATGAAATGATTGCGTCTGACTCAGTGGCCGACGGAAATTGACACTAATCCATCGTCCTACTCTTGGTTTAAGTGAATCAATTTCCTCAGGGTGTAAAACAGCTATTAATGTTATCCGTCACTTAACCCCTTCAGTACCAGGACATGTTTTCACATTTATTCTGCATACAATTTTATTATTTTATACAGCTTCAGAAATTCATGAGAGGGGATTAGAATAGTGAAGACTGGCCATTAAATCTTCTGACCTCCATAGACCCTTCCTAATGTAAATGAAATTGTCTAATCACACCAAAAAAATTAAGGTAAAAGTGTGTACCAGTACTGAAGGGGTTAAAGAAGATAAATATAGTGTAACAATCCATACGCACTGTACCTATATATACATTTTCTTTTTTATACAATGTGACAGTTTATCTCATTACGGTAGCTTTCTGTGAGCACCGAGCAGGTCGACTGTTGATGTCTGTACCTGCCGTCATTCAAGTCTGAAAGGAACAATTCATTTATTTCGTCCCTCTGTCTCGGAGCACCTTTTCCTTGTTTGTTGAAGCTTTCATTTATACTTTTCCCTCTACCTGGTCTGCCACGCCCAGGTCTTTGTTCTCGCTACGTTTCATCACATTCCACGGCTCTTCTTCCTCCCTCTATCCATCCTCCTCCAGGACTAACGCCAGAAATCCCTTTACTGGGCCTCGCGTCCCACTCTAATTACGCCTCTCAGATGAAAAGGAAATTACGTAGACCGGGAGCTTTGCCGTAATCAAGACTCAGGTTGGTCCCTTTGCTGCGCTGTTGCTGCTGCTGCTGCTGCTGCTGCTGCTGCTGCTGCTGGTGCTGCTACTGCTGGTGCTGCTGGTGCTGCTGCTGCTGCTGCTGCTGCTACTGCTGGTGTTGCTGCTGCTACTGCTGCTGCTGCTGCTGCTGTTGTTAGTGGTGCTGTTGTTGTTGCCACTGTTATTGTTATGAAAGTTACCGCCGCCGCTGCTGCTATTGTTGTTGCAATACTGCTGTGATCGTCGTTGCTGCCGCGTCAATTCCCACTTTCTGTTCCGGCGCTTCCGCCACTGTTGCTGCCATCACCGGCAGCATCTCCAGCTTTTGATGATTTACTGTTGATGCTGATGTCAGATCAGATGAACTGTGTTTTGAGTTCCTTACCTGTCCTTGTGTATCTTGGGATTTATCGCGGTGTTGGACATCTAGATAATTATTCCTTGCCGATTTCCAACGGACAATTATCAAGCATCCCCAGAACGTGTATGACTTGTTCGCTGGGAATTTCATGACCACTGTTATGAAAGCTGCCCTGCAAAAAAAAAAAAAAAAAAAAATCATATATATATATATATATATATATATATATATATATATATATATATATATATATATATATATATATATATATATATATATCAATAATTATCAGGACACAATGGTTGACGAAGACAAACTGGTTCAAATGTCTGATTATAGGAAGCTTCTCGAATTCTTGTCAGTTAGCGTTTAGGAATGTGGCAACAGAAAACGAAAAATTCAAGACAATGTTGCCTCTGCGATGGTTGGTGTTAGTGTTAACGGTCACCACTATTGTTGTCACTACTACAGACGCTGATTCCGTTTTCTTTGTTCCTCTGAATTATAACTTCTGTTTCTCTAGGTAGTAACTCTTGATTTCTAGTGATTTTCCCTGGGTATTGGGACGAGGTTATTTCCTTTGGTTTAGAATAGTAAGAGGGAACTGGATTCAGAAGAAAATTAAGATACCGAAACTAATTCAAGAAAACACAAACGAAACATTAAATCTCACATTATTAATTGAACTGCTCTCATCAATATAAATGTAAACACAGTATTTTTATTTAACCTCTTATTATTTTCCTTTGATCTTCTAAATTATAAAGAGCAGGCTAACTGAACTAATAAAAAAATGTGCATGGGTGTAAGTACATACTAAAAAGCGAGGACAAGAAAAATGTCAGATGCATAGGTAGAGAGTAGGTGGCTGTTGCTCGACTGATATATGTAAACTAACTGAGGGAAAGTAATACAGGAGGAAAAGGGTGAGCTCCATAGATAGATAAAAAGTGAATGTTGATAGGATATATGAAAGCACACTAACAATGAAGGGAACTTTGAAAAAAAAAGGAAAGCAATTAAATCCATAAATTGATAAATAAGTGGATATTTCTTAATAGGTAATAACTAGCAATGGAGGAAGAGAGACACCCATAGATAGATAGATAAATGGACGTTGATAGATGTATTGAAACTAACAATAGAGAAAAGCAGAAAAAAAGAAGAAAGTAGTGAAACCCATGAATAGATAATTGAAAAGATGCAAACTGACAATAGAGGAAGAGAGGGACCCTTAGAAAAATAGATAGATACATAAGTGGGTGTTGTCGTATTCATCTCCCAAACTCCTTTCTTTCCTCTTTAACCCTCTAATAAAGCCCTCGACTGTTGGCCGCTATAAAGGGTAATTGAACAAAATCATATTAGGTTTTGGTGGGCGGAAATGGGACGGAGACAGTTGTGGTGAAGATGAATCGCCTGCGGGTGTGTGTGTGTGTGTGTGTGTGTGTGTGTGTGTGTGTGTGTGTGTGTGTGTGTGTGTGTGTGTGTGTGTGTGTGTGTGTGTGTGTCATCTGCCATATGGTTTCCTTATCACTCTCTCTCTCTCTCTCTCTCTCTCTCTCTCTCTCTCTCTCTCTCTCTCTCTCTCAGCATCATCATCATCATCATTTTACCTCACAACAGAAAGATTCCAATACCCACGCACCAACTATTCAATCTGTATTACCCCCGACACTTTGAATAGCCACCCTAATTCACCCGGAGCATAAAGTAGCGTAGGTGAGCAATGCAACACAATGGCGGCTCAGGAATGCAGGGAGGCGGGTGTGGGAATAGGGCAGGGCAAGAGGTAGAGAGGGATGGCAACGATGGTGGTGGTAGTGGTGGTGGTGATGATGGTGGTGGTGGTATGTGTGTGTGTGTGTGTGTGTGTGTGTGTGTGTGTGTGTGTGTGTGTGTGTGCGAGTGTGTCCCAGGAGTGGGGTGCAAGGGTGAAAGGGTGGGATGAGTGGCAGCCAAATATAATGTAGGGTGGGAACCGTGTATTATAGGATGACGGGACTAGGAGCAGGAGGAGGAGGAGGAGGAGGAGGAGGAGGAGGAGGAGGAGGAGGAGGAGGAGAAGGACAAGGAGAACGAGGACAAGAAGAGTGGTTAGGAAGGAAAGAGGAACTAAGAAAGAGAGAGAGAGAGAGAGAGAGAGAGAGAGAGAGAGAGAGAGAGAGAGAGAGAGAGAGAGAGAGAGAGAGAGAGAGAGAGAGAGAGATGGCAAAGAAAGGGTCAGCTGCGTAGTGTGGCGTCGCCCTGTGATGAAGGAACCGTCCGGCGGGCGTGAAAGTCGAGGCGCTGCTATAAGGAGGGGGTAATTGGGGTCTGGAGGAAGCATGTGGAATATTAAGGATGGCGAGGCGAAACTGCTCCCTCTCCTGGATGGCTCAAGGTGTTACGCAGCGGCCTATAGGTAAGTTTTGGCCGGATCAGATGAAAGGGCCGAGTGAAGTGAGGTGAGGTTAGCTGAGTGTACGTAGGTTAAGTTTAAGTTACATTCCGTTAGGTTAGGTTAGGTCTAACTGAGCTGGCTTAAGTTAGGTTAGGACAGTTTAGGTAAGTGAGATGAAGTCAAGTTAGGATAAGTCAGATTAGGTTAAGTTAGGTTAAGTTAGGACAGCTTCAAGTTAGGATAGGTAAGACTGGAATAGGTCAAGTGATAAAGTTAAATTAAATCAAGTAACGTTTAATCTTATATAACTAAACCATACTGTTTTAACCTGCACTAAATTAACCTTATCTAATCTAACTTAACCTTATCTAACTTTACCTTATCCGGTCAAATAGTAGCTGGGATGACTGATGTTCTTGAGATCCCAGTGGCCACATGATATCCCAACATATTATCATAGAAATGGAAACGCACTATTCTTTTATTTATCGGGTCACAGCTCCGTCATGTTACTGCGTGAATCATAGACCCTATCCTTTCTACCTTGGTGGCTGGGAGGTGGATGAATTAATCTCTTATTAGGAATGCCGCTGGGTCTTTCTCCTTCTCCTCTCCATATGGTAATCAATGCTCCTCTCAAGATATCCTCTCAATTCTATCCTTGTTGAGCAACGTGCGAGATGTTTCCTTTTGTTTCGTATATTTTCACATTTCTACAGCGACTCTTATGTAGTATCTTGTATAAGAAAAACAGTAATGAACAGAAAATATTGCACTTATACTCAAATATACCTTAATAGTTTCAATGGGTCTATTTACTGACAATAATAAAACCCCATCATTATAAAGGAGATAGAATAGGAGGAAGAGGAGGACGAGAGCAAGAAGTAGAAAAGAAACATCATGTGTACTGATACTCCGTCAACTCTATATAACTAGGTGCTCGTAGCCTCCGTCGGTGCCCTTACATATATACACAGTGGTCAGTACAGAGGGAAGGAGAGGACGGAGGGGTGGTGGGGAGGAAGGCAGGCGCGCTCACGGTGGCGGTGGTGGTGGTCAGAGGGTGAATTTCAATATGCTAACCGTCAGTGTCTCGTGAAAGTCATCCATCCAAGAAGGTTGAGGACTGTGCAGACTCTGAGGAGAATACCAATTGGCGATGACAGCATGGCAGGGAATAAGGAGGACTTCTATAGGGAAGACCCCGGGGCGACATCCACACACACACACACACACACACACACACACACACACACACACACACACACACACACACACACACACACACACACACACACACCCGGTAGCTCAGTGGTTAGAGCGCTGGCTCCACAAGCCAGAAGACCGGGGTTCGATTCCCCGGCCGGGTGGAGATATTTGGGTGTGTCTCCTTTCACTTGTAGCCCCTGTTCACCTAGCAGTGAGTAGGTACGGGATGTAAATCGAGGAGTTGTGACCTTGTTGTCCCGGTGTGTGGTGTGTGCCTGGTCTCAGGCCTATCCGAAGATCGGAAATAATGAGCTCTGAGCTCGTTCCATCTGGCTGTCTCGTCAGAGACTGCAGCAGATCAAACAGTGAAACACACACACACACACACACACACACACACACACACACACACACACACACACAAGCCCTACCCTCGTGGTGGTCACTCCCCTAACAACGGCTGCACATTCTTGCTAATCGCCCCTTTATGCTTTGTGAGCTTGGTGCATTATTGGGAATCGGCCTCTCAAAGCGAAAAATTAAGCTCTCACCCCACCCTCTCTCTCTCTCTCTCTCTCTCTCTCTCTCTCTCTCTCTCTCTCTCTCTCTCTCTCTCTCTCTCGAGTAGAGTTTCAGAGCTAAATAATATTAATGTTACCTTATGGATAATATTTTCCTTTTCTTTCTTTTTTATCTCTCCTTTTCTCTGGACGGCGCGAAACAATGCGGTCATCCGGCGTCCCCTTTCCTTTACAGTCCAAATTATTGCTCTCTCTCTCTCTCTCTCTCTCTCTCTCTCTCTCTCTCTCTCTCTGAGTAAATAAATAAAACATCTTGACATTACAAACACACTCGCACATCAGTTACCAAAATTCACTGAGAGGAAAATGATAGTTTTAATGGAACACACATCCCAACTTTCTCCTATATCAATTATATCCATTCAAAACTATCTGAGTCTTGGAGTTCATATTGGCGGAAATTATAGTTATTACGAGTCAGGATCTCCAGCTTTCCAGTCCGTGAACTTCCTGCACTGAATGGCGTGAGGTGGAGGGCAGCCGGTGACCTCCAGTCCTGTCCTCGCGGCCATCAGGATGCAGCTACTCCTCCTGCCCGATCATTTATTAACTCTTCCCCGTGGGGCGGAAGCCAACTGTCAGCCCCTCTTTGACAGCCTCGCTGACTCGGACGAACCTCGAGGCACAAAGCTCTCACATCTGATGCAACATCTGGCCGACCAACACCATATCCAGGAAGCGCACGACCCTTATCACCGAGGTGACTGCCCCATAGCGCAACGGGTGGTCGCTGCTCCCGGACCCCTCGCCTCCCCGGTGCTGCTGACGGAAACACCACGTCGCAAAACTAGTAATACGTCCCAAGATAAGATGTCACTTGGTTCTAACGGGGTACTTACTTTTGTTGACGTGGCTTGTATCCCTTTCCTTATCTTGCTGGCGGCTTTAAGGCTTGTTAGTGTGTTGATCTGCACGTGTGAACAGACCACCGTGCTTAGTCCATCCGGTGAGTGGCCCCTTGTTACCAGGAAAATACACTCTCTCTCTCTCTCTCTCTCTCTCTCTCTCTCTCTCTCTCTCTCTCTCTCTCTCTCTCTCTCTCTCTCTCTCTCTCTCTCTCTCTCTCTCTCTCTCTCTCGTCTCTCTAGAGAGAGAGAGAAGAGACAGAGAGAGAATGTTTCGCTTGAGTAACAATCAGCATAGCATGCACACACACACAGACACACACACACACACACACACACACACACACACACACACACACACACACACACACACACACACACACACACAAGTGATAATAGCTTTGTAGTTCCTTCCGCTCCTGCAGGACCACACACACATACATAACCGGCAGGAAAGGACTGTTGTCGCGGGTTGCAGAGTCACGGCTCCTTGGCTTACGTCCCTTACCTGTTCTCCGCTAAGCGAACAGAGGCTACTATCTGAAAAGAGACTAGTGTGTTCATTATCACGCCACCATAACGTGTGTGTGTGTGTGTGTGTGTGTGTGTGTGTGTGTGTGTGTGTGTGTGTGTGTGTGTGTGTGTGTGTGTGTGTGTTTAAATAGGTGATTCAAACAAAACGGAGTGCACTGGTGAGACAAAATCTAATCA
>NC_059269.1:6443628-6468628 GCF_017591435.1 Portunus trituberculatus | reverse complement strand
CCACACACACATAACAAACAGACACAGGGACAAGCAAACAAGCACTCAGAAAGACAACTCGGACAGAGATAGATCAAGAGTAACTAACACCTGGTTCCTCTTCTCTTGTTCCCTGCAGGTCCTCGGTTCTCCTCACAGCCCCTCGAAGGTCACATTTCTAGCAAGTCATGGTGTTTCCCTAAGCTCACACGAAGGACATTTGGGTAGGTCACGCTGCGTATTCTCCTCTGAACCACCTGTCACAGGGCCTCTCACCTCGGTTTCACTCATGTTTCTGGTATTGTTGCATAGTCAAGTGTTTCATTGATCGCATTCCGGAGTTTTCATGTTTATATTTCTCCTTTATTTGTTCTTTCTACTTTGTTAGTTAATAGTTTCTTTCTCTTCCAATGTTTGTCTTACGTTCTTTCTTCTTTTGTGTTTCATTTCCTCTATTTTTTCATTTTTTTTAGCGCATGTAATATAGGTTTGCCAAGGAAGTGTACATAATTCTAGTGATGGATTAAAGTATTTTCAGCGTCACTAGGAAAAAAAGATAGCTGGGAACTGGCTAATAATCTATGTGGTCTTTGAAAACAGGTATGATGAAATAATAGATAATAGGCTTAACATATTGACTTCCTGAATTCTGTGTGTTGATCCTTTCTCACTTTAAACAGAATAAGGTGGTTGATGTTTGGAATACACTCAGTTATAGGTTGGTTACTGCCATCATTAAGGAACATTATGAGACGCATTTATGGACAGAGATTAAAAGTTGACATATAATGGGAGTATTTATTATCATTTCTGTGTTCTTCTTGTTTGTCTGTTTATCTTGTTGCTGCGGTTGTTGTTGTTGTTATGTTGTCTTTGTCTTCGTTTTCGTCTTCGTCTGCGTCTTTTACTTCTTTTCCTATTTTCCTCTTTTCTTCTTCTTCTTCTTCTTCTTCTTCTTCTTCTTCTTCTTCTTCTTCTTCTTCTTCTTCTTCTTCTTCTTCTTCTTCTTCTTCTTCTTCTTCTTCTTCTTCTTCTTCTTCTTCTTCTTCTTCTTCTTCTTCTTCTTCTTCTTCTTCCCACCACTCATCCTTATCCACATCCTTCTCTTCTTTTCCTCCTGGTTCTGGTCCTCGTCTCCTGTCGGCGTCCTTTGCACCCACTTGGCCCCCCAGCAACAGGATGGCCACCATAAATTAGGTCTGCGGTGGGCGGATGCACATACAGGAACCCTCTAAGACCCTCCTGACAAGCCACACTGGTCCTGTACACACCGGTGGCAGCCCTTCCCCTGGCAGCACCCACCACCACCTAGCAGGACTCGTGGTGTGCCAGAGTTTGGGGATCAGGTGGCGATGTTCCCGCAGCATGGCGCCTCTAAAGACCATATTTCTAAACATTTGGCCGTCTGATCACGAGTTTCACCGAACTGGGGTTTTGAGAGTTGGGGTTTTAGTGGTGGTTTAATAAATATTCTTCACTATCAATAGAAAAAGAACCTGCGAAAAGATAAATGATCATTCCTGTTGTCTTTGAAAGTAGTCCTGGTGAGAGAAACAAAGCGTTTAACAACACCGGGCCGTAACCCTGCAGTGGAGTGATATAGTAGGGGCCGCTGCAAGGGGAGGAGCAGCACGAGTCGAACTTAGGCCTAAATTATGGTGCAATTTGGCATACCGGTCCGTTTGTTGCGCTGGTGCTTAATGTTGTTGGGCGGGCCGGTGGTCCTGGCGGGGCGGAGACGGCCTGACACACGACCTCCGGCGGCGGCCTCGACTAAGCCTCAAACGACTGTCCCTTGTGGAGCTGAGCATCGACCTCCTACTCTCGTTTTGTTTCTTTTCACTAAGCTATGGAGAAGAAACCCGTAGCTGCTGAGTTCGTTCACACCGCCACGTTGCACACACACACACACACACACACACACACACACACACACACACACACACACACACATTAAAAAACTGAGGAAGGGAAGATGTCTGAGAGATGTTAAAAGACATAGTTTCCGGCAAAGATGTGTTGAGACTTGGAACAGTTTGAGTGAGGAAGTGGTGTCAGCAAAGAGTGTACATAACTTTAAAGAAAAATTGGATAAGTGTAGGAGAGGGGGCCACACGAGCGTAAAACCCAGGCCCTGTAAAATTACAGCTAGGTAAATACAACTAGGTAAATGCACACACACACACACACACACACACACACACACATGCACCTGTACGAACGCTGCCGAGATGTTTATATGAAGGTAATTCCAGAAAACCACAGCCATGAGTGTGGGATTTGTTTTGAAGGTAATAAAGAGCAAATATCCAACAGAGAGAGAGAGAGAGAGAGAGAGAGAGAGAGAGAGAGAGAGAGAGAGAGAATCGTGTATGGAACTGTTAATACGTATGTCAATCAGTAAGACATTATTTTTGTACATGTCTGATTTTATTTATATACGGTTACGTCAATCATACATACAAACTGATTTGCAAATCTCCTTACACACACACACACACACACACACACACACACACACACACACACACACACACACACACACACACACAGAATTATCCTTTTTTATGTCCCTGGTGCCATGTTAGTCTCGTGCGCCACCTGCTGGGAGACGCGGGGGTGGCATGGGTTGTGTTACATGCTGACAACGCAACACACTCCAGTCTCATGTCACGCCAGACCTGTCTTGCCCCACCACGCTGTTTCGATCTCCTATTCCGCATCCCTTTTGTTTTTTCCTGTTTTCTTTTCTTTTTCGTCTCCTTTTTTTCCTTCTTTTTCCACTGTATGTTTGATAGAGTTGCGCCACAATTTTTTTTTTCCTCAATGTTCCTTCATGAATATTCTCCTCCTCCTCCTCCTCTTCCTCCTCCTCCTCCTCCTCCTCCTCCTATCTAATCACCAAGACGACAGAAAATGAATAACAGAAGATGTAATAATGCAAGACATCTATGCTATGAGACTGAAAACAAAACGGTACAAGGAAGAAAAAACACAATTTCAACTACCTCATGCACATTTTTTTTCCCATTGTTGGCTAAGGAAATCCTGCATATTGACCTAATTTACTATCAACATAAAAAAAAGACGTTTCAATTACCGTACAAGAAACCACAGTCATATTTCACTCTCGGCAAAGAATTCCCAGCGGTTTAGGACACCATACAAAGCTGCCAGTGTTCGTGAACCAACCACTGCAGCAGAAGGCAACAGTTGAGTGGCTCCGTTAAGAAAGGCACCTGAAAAACCTGGAGAATGTACCTGGGTATTAGAAGTGGCCACGGAAAAAAAGACGAAGCATAAATCCAATTTCCTGAGAGGAGAAATTGAATGAGTAAAGTTGCTTACGTTAAGAGAGAGAGAGAGAGAGAGAGAGAGAGAGAGAGAGAGAGAGAGAGAGAGAGAGAGAGAGAGAGAGAGAGAGAGAGAGAGAGAGAGAGAGAGAGAGAGAGAGAGAGAGAGACTTAATAATGAGGTCTACAGAGGAAAGAGGATTGGAAGGAATGGAGGAGGAGAAAAACATCCTGATGAAAGATGATGAAGGAACAGAAACCAAGACCACAAAATGCGAAAGAATAGAATGTTTTCAAGACATACAAAAAAAGAAATATATATAAATTCTTCGATAGAAATAATAAACTTGGAATGTCTTGGGGGACGGAAGTGAGGCGAGCAAATACCTTAGGAATTGAATTGGCTTTTGAAATTGTTCCAGTATTTTACAATTTAGGGAGCGACGATTCAGCATCCTCCCTTTCTGATCTTTTTTTTCTTCTTCTCCTTCCGTGTCTCTTAACCAGTCTCCTTTCTTTATGAGGGGAGATAATATTAATAATAATGTTAAGGTAAATGCGATGAAGATTTGAGAGGACTGGAGTGTGTTAGTGGAGTGGAGAAGAATGTACTAAAGCAGAGTGGAGTACAGTACATGAGCAGAGGAGAGCTGAGGAAGACCAGTGAAGTGTACAGTACGTGGAGGCAGGAAAAAAAAAGTACTTAGGTTTCTAAATTCAATGTAAGATTTTAAAACATGAATTACGAAGTAGGAATTTCACATGGCTTTGTGGGAATACACGTAACCAGTCCTTAACTCTGACCCAACACACACACACACACACACACACACACACACACACACTACAAGTATAAAAACACCAATTCTCACTCACATATAAGTACATAATTCTTCTTTAGTATCATTGCTCCTCCTTTACCACCACTTCGTTTGCCAATAGACGCGAGAAGAAAGAACGTGTGGTATGCAACATTCCTGCAGTGCACATCTAACATCCCGGTAACTTTCCCCAGTGTGTGTTCTTGTCTCCCTTTTCGGTATTTTTACGACACAAATTAATGCTGATGATGACACCTTTCCTTTACCAGTACACATGCAGTGCTCTTGCTTCATATCTACTTTGCACCTATAAACATTACTCTTACCACCACCACCACCACCACCACCACCACCACCACCACCACCACCTACTACTACTACTACTACTACTACTACTACTACTACTACTACTACTACTATTGGTACTGCTATATTGCTTTTCTATTGATACCAGTGCAGTGTTATCGCCAGTATTGCTACTGCTTCTAATCTAAACATCACTACCTTTCTCTCTCTCTCTCTCTCTCTCTCTCTCTCTCTCTCTTCGTTCAGAATGATGAAAAAAGAGGATTAAAAATACACCGTTTATTCTATACTCCTGCGCCACTAAATACACATTCATGTCCCACAGAGAATCAGTCTTTTTATCAGGGCCAACATTCGTACCGTGCCGTATAATCCTAATCAGTCCTGCATGAAAGAAAACGGAATGACAGATTTGATCTTAATTAAAGTTGTCACGAGTTATTAATTAAGTGACAGGGGAGGTGTATCAATCAGTGTTTATTTGTCCAATGCTTTGATGACTGTGTTTGAGAATCTTTGTTGGATCATGTTCCCTTGTGTGTTGAGGGAGAAACTAGCCCGCTGTTTCTGGCAGTGATGCTCTGTACTTTAGTGTTATATTCTGCTTTTACTTATATATTTTTTTTTTAACCTTTGTTGGGTTAGGTCCACTTGTGTGCTGAGAGAAGAATCTGATCGCCTTCAGTAGCGTGGTGCGTTTACTTAGCACTTGGCTACCTGGATGCCATTCATCATTTTTCCCGCGGCGGCCAGTGGAAGGTCCTAGTCCAGGCCAGGCCAAGGGGATGGCTAAAAGCAGTGAGAAATGACCGTAGGCGAATGACACACACGCGACCATCAGCGCAGTTACCTTCTCAGTGCGAGCTCAGAGCTCATTACCAATCTTCGTGTAAGACTGCGACCACTTAATACATCCAAAATACACGGAAACTTATCAAAAATACTCCCAAAACACACAAAATAAACCCAAAAACATTCTCAAAACACTCAACAACACCAGGAGGAGAAGGATAGGGTTTAAAAGGAAGAGGGGAAGAGTTGAGGAGGTGTGAGTGAAGGGCACCTTTTTTAGTTATCAATTCGTGAAATCAAATCATTTTGTAAAATTGTACAGACATAGGCTTGTGAGATGAAGCAGAAAAAAATATTTAATTAAGGTTTAATTAAAAGACGAAAGAAGGAATAAGGAATCATGAAGAAGGATTACGATGGGTCCTAATCATGCATCTGGATTACTGCTGGCGAAATGGTAAACCAGGAATGGAAAAAATTATACATGTAAGAGAGAGAGAGAGAGAGAGAGAGAGAGAGAGAGAGAGAGAGTAAAGGGATCATTCAGTGAGTTATGGTTGTTGGAGATGATATGTGTGTGATTAGAGCTATAGATATTAAAGATAATGTAAGGGAGATAAAGTAAATTGAAATGAGAGGTGAAAAATACTGGTATGTTTTTTTTTTTCCCCTAAAAATAAAGCAATAAATAGATAAACTGGAATTAAATAAACACGTAAACGAGAGAAGGGCATTTTTTTTTCATTCTTTTTTCTTTAAGTGTGTTTGCTTATTTTTCTTTCTCTATCGTGTGTGTGTGTGTGTGTGTGTGTGTGTGTGTGTGTGTGTCCATTTGCATTTACCTGTTTACAATTTTGGAACCAATTTTTTTTTTTTTTTTTTGTATTTTCCTTCAGACTCCATCATTGACGTTTTATTTCATGTATATTTTCCTTTGAATATGCGTACAGTCATTTCCCTACAGTTTCCTATGCGCATAATTCTAACAAAAGTGAAATCTGTCATCTTTTTTTGTCATGGTAACTGTCATTGGCTAAACTGAAGCTGCTTCTGACGCGTATCATCGACCTGCCTTCTTCCTCTCCCCTTCCACAACCCCAATCTATATCCCTCTTTCTCACCCCCCATGCTCCTCATACCTTCTTCACCTGCATTCTCTCTCTCTCTCTCTCTCTCTCTCTCTCTCTCTCTCTCTCTCTCTCTCTCTCTCTCTCTCTCTCTCTCTCTTAGGATATAGTATTAAGAAAAAAAAAAAAAGTTCCATTTTATTTCATTAACAAAACAAGAGCTGATGTTACATTGTTGTACATTTGAACACACACACACACACACACACAGGCCCGGTAGCTCAGTGGTTAGAGCGCTGGCTTCAAGCCAGATGACTCTTCGATTCCCCGGCCGGGTGGAGATATTTGGGTGTGTCTCCTTCACGTAGCCCTGTTCACCTAGCAGTGAGTAGGTACGGGATGTAAATCGAGGAGTTATGACCTTGTTGTCCTGGTGTGTGTGTGTGCCTGGTCTCAGACCTATAAGATCGGAAATAATGAGCTCTGAGCTCGTTCCGTAAGAGACTGCAGCAGATCAAACAGTGAAACACACACACACACACACACCGTTTGCTATTTTGATTATACTAATAGTACTGCAACAACAACTGCTACTAGTGTTCGTACTACTGCCTACTATTATACTACTACACCCGCTAACACTTCCCTCCCTCATTCCTTCCTCCTTCTACTACACTTTACTCATTTCATTGTGGAGAAATATTTGGAAATATCCTAAAAACTGAAGAAAAAAATGAGTGAAATATTAAGGGAAGAGACACTGGGAGGGTGGAGGCACCGTCTGAGAGAGAGAGAGAGAGAGAGAGAGAGAGAGAGAGAACATGAGCAACCAGTACTAATCATAACAGCAAATTGAGTTCCATATTAAAAAAAATCACATATATAAAAATCACTGAAGCAGAATAAACTTACATTGTTGCTCGTAGACTTACTGATGATATTATTGGAGTCTGTTGGTGTGGATCGTTTCAAAGTGTAAACATCAGCGAGCATCGGAGCGTGGGTGACTGTGACAGGTGAGCAGTGACAGGTAGAGAGAGAAACAATCAGAAACAGCTATAGCCACAACACCATGGTTTAAGTTTATGGTTAGATATATGATGTTGTTTGTGTGTGTGTTGTAGATGAGTTGAAATTGACCCCTGGCATGCAGTGATAAGGTGGGGAACGAGTGAAATGTGATGGCTTGTCTAGTGTTTAGTGTCTGGCTAACCTTTGTTTAGATTCAGAGGATTGGGAGAATTATCCGTATGAACACATGCAAAGGAGAGAACAAAAGGTAGTGTTTTCCTGTTACAAAAGTATTTCTAGAGATTGCAGTAAGAAGGTTAATGCCAAAACAAAACTTCCAGTGATCAATAAGTATACTTGGCATAGTGAGTGGGAATATTTTCAGGTATATTCTGTATTTACAACTCTTAGGGTCAATAATTTACACATTTCTTTATTTTCAGGTTTCAGCAAATTGGTTGTAATTACTGTTGGTCTAGTCAAGATAATCTAGTCAGGGACAAGAATGAACAGAAGAGGAAGTAAGGAGGATGATTCAGGCTCAGACTGGGACAGTATGTCAGAAATTGCTCCACCGCCTGCTGCAAAACAGAAACACAGTTCTTCTGCCTCACCCCCAAAAAGTAAGCTGTTGGGATTATATTTACTGTGTATTATTATTATTATTATTATTATTATTATTATTATTATATTATTATTATTATTACACATCAGTAGTAGTGTTAGAAGTGGTTAATGTTTACAATCGGTCCTTGTTAGTATGCATTTTGAAGGGAAACCAGAGTTGCCATGTTGTGGTAATATACTCACTGTTT
This sequence comes from Portunus trituberculatus, assembly GCF_017591435.1. Lineage (NCBI taxonomy): Eukaryota > Metazoa > Arthropoda > Malacostraca > Decapoda > Portunidae > Portunus > Portunus trituberculatus. Next base: position 6,460,544 of record NC_059269.1, on the reverse strand, counting down.
AGGATTTTTTTCACATACTCAGTTATTATTATTATTTTCTGATAATGTTACAATATTATTTTCTTTTTTAATCTATTGTTGATATTATGCTGCCTATCAGCGGTGATATTATGTACAGTAGTCCTTTGGCCGTTTTTTTTCTTGATTTTCATCGCACACATCAAATTTAGTTTCTCCATCTTAAATTCACTGCATGTATCTTATTAGATTTATTCAGGTAGTCTTTTCACTCCTTATGGTTTTTGTTTTCCTTAATAATTTTACAAAATTGACAAATAGACATGTATCTCTTTGATCCTTATTATGATTTATATACATAGTGAAATGTAATGTGTCAAAAGTGAAAAAGTGATTCCTGAAGTGCTGCTCTTACTACTTTCATTCATTCTGATTTATTAATTTTTCTTTTTTTTACTTTCCTTTGGTCTTGCTACTTCTCATTTTAAATCTGATATTTTTCTTCTTGTTTAATCTTTTTGTGGTATGTTGTTAAATATATATTGCTTCTCTGATAAGTCATACAGAGACTGACATATAAAGGGCTGATGGCCTCTTGCAACATCACGTATTTTTTCATGTTTTCATGTTCAAATATCACACATGTCCACAGGAGGTAACTCAATGTTGTTAGCCTTTCCTCCTATAGAACCTCACATACACACACTGAAGGACAAGATACCAGGCCATTCATACTTGTTTGACCGTTACGTAGCAAGTAGCAACTTAGCTGATGTCATGTGCCTCTTCTTTGCTCACTAAACTGGATCTCCAAAGCCAAATTGTCACCCTCAGTTAAGGAACTCTTGGTTGTGAGCCAAATGCACTGACTGTTACACTATCTCACCAATCTTAATAATAATTCATAGATATACCAATAATGATATTGGACTGTGTATTTAGGAAAACTGTTATTTCGCTCAACTTGGTAAATGGTGTGTTGTGTAGTGAATGAATTCAGACTTTGAAAGAAATATTTTTTTCAGATGTACCAGCAACAATTCAAGCGAAAGACAGATTTGTGCCACACATCGACTCTCCATTGGACATACAGGCAACAAAGGATAACCCTCCATATGACTTCAAGTAAGTTTGTGTGTATTCCTTGTAGTTTATCACCATTGGTTTCATAAATATGTTAAGTAACAATAAAAAATTTCATACTAGTTGATCTGCAAATCAGTTTTGCTCCCTGTTAGCTGTGTCTCCTTATCTCCTGAAGATGCTACAGTCTCTTTTATGTGAGATAGCAGATGTGGGACTGCGTGGGCTTCGGAGGCCGCGGGATCCTTAAGCGCATGGATTCAAATCCTTAGCACAGTCCTAAATTAGGAAGGGCTTCTGCTCAAAGTAATGGTTCCCATATACCAAAACCAAAAGTCTTCTTTCAGGAGCTACTGTCCTAGCTCTAATAGAATAAGGAAACTGGACAAAAAAAAAAAAAAAGCTTTGCATTCATCTCTGTCCTGTGAACAAATACATACACTATATAATATTTTCACAATTTATCAAGAATCTATGGTCATTTTCATAAGTTTCAGATTAATATCTGTGTAACATATTCAACCCTGCAAAGATTTTCCTTTCTATCATCTACAGTCACCAAGAAAAAAAAGCCAGATGTTCCCATTGAAAATACATGGTCATATGGTCTGACAATTTTTTTTCTTGCTCTACCAGTGACATAATCATTTTTAGTGAGATCTGATATTTAAAGATCTGTGGGCCTGCTGAACAAGTATCTGCCTTCCTACACCCTCAGATGTCAAGCAGGATAGTACACTTTTTATGCTGCTTCCACTAGAGTGCCTAGGATTTTGGACTAGTCATGTCTCATAGCCAAATGACACTAGAGGAAAAGGTCTGTTTTTTTATCCTGAAAAGAAGATGTGCCGATTTAAGAAATATGCTAACATACTAGCCGTGTCAGATCCAATCTTATGTCTCAGCTGGTGACAGCTCATGGTCTCCTTTCCTCCAACAAAACTTTGTCCTTGTCAGTCTTCCAAGACCACAAAATCAACAGAAAATCTTTTGCAGTAAGAAGCCCAAGAACTCATGTCTCACAGCTACAAAACTAAAGGAAAGCTTGACAGTCCTACTGAATGATGTCTCTGTTTACTGAATACAGTATTACTCCAGAAAGACCTGCACCTCTCAGCCCACTGTGTTTTCCAACAAAATACTTCCAACAGACCTTATGAAAAAAGAATGTCTTGCTTTGCCAAGAAGTGTGTTTCCTGAATGACAGTAGATTGGCAGGTGATGTGATCTGATGAGTTAACATTTCAGCACTTCCAAGAACTGTCAGACAATATTTCTTTATTTTTGTGAGTATCTGATAGTTTGGGGTACCTCAGCTGTTTAACTAGATGATATGCTCTGTATGTATTTTCTTCTCAAGAATGTTTTGAATGGAGAGCAGTATATCTCTTTGTTTTGAAAAACTATCTTTACATTTCTTCCACATGCACAGCAGTATTATATTTATGTAAGACAGTGTCACTTCCCATAGGGTTAGAGGAGTCAAGAAGTGGTGTGTTTACAAAAGGATTGAGGTTTTGTAGTTGCCAAGTAATATTTTACCTCAACCTCAATTACATCAAAAAGGCCTGGCATGCCATGAAAAGCTCTGCAACATCAACTCCATGAGCTGCCTCCAGCAATAGGGAGGTGGTGGCAGAGTGGATAAGGTGGTGAGCGTGGGATCGGGCAGACGTCCACGCGTAGGTTCGAATCCCACCACGTACAGCCTTAAAACACTTTGTCATTTGTCGAGTGGTTTAAAGTTACCTACATATCACCATGATATCCAAGTTCTAGGAGGTAACACCCAAGATGAGCTTGGGTGGTGATATGGGCCCTAATATGGGTACCACTATAAATAAAATTGCCTGCGCCACTAATGGGCGGAAGGTGAACAGTGCTTCCTTACACTCTTCAAGCGTGCCTACAGGCGCTATAGGCCTTACCGTAAAAAAAAAAAAAAAAAAAAAAAGCATGTGGATTATTTAAGAAATCAAGTGAAAACATGCCCAAACATCTCCAGAAGCTCATTAGAACCAATGACATCATGACAAAATGCCAAAATGAGTGCCAAGAATAGAGTAAAATGTTTTACTTTAGATTTGTATATGTTAGGATCTTTATGAAAATTGTCATGCATGCTGGCTTTTTCTATGGTTACTGTACAACATGCAAGGGTTTAATAGTTGTTGTAATTTCAGGACAGAAGTCAAGAGTCCTCTCCATGTCTCAGAACAATTGCCTAAACCAGGGAAGCAGAGGAAGGGTAGAACCTATGATCCTACATCAGGGGTTCAGAAACATGTCACCTTTGCTGGAGATCAGCCTGCCAGGCATGGTATGACCACAGGTGTATTTCTTCGATCCTAAAGTGCCAATTATTGTGTTATTTGTATCTGGTTATGAGGTCATTTGTGAGTTTTAAGGTATGCATTTGATGAACTGTTTCACTTTAATCGCTTCAGCACCAGGATGCATTTTCTTATTCATTCTGGTTACTATTTGGTGATTTTATACAACTTCAGAATTATATGTTGGGATTAGAATAGTAAAGACTCTGGCCATTATTCTTCTGACCTCCATAGACTCTTCATAATGTAAATAAGATAGTCTTTTATACTAAAAAATCAAGGTAAAAATGCTTCTCTATATTGAAGAGATTAATATTATGTTAGAAGTATCACCAAATATCAACTGTTAAGGTGGGTTCACACTTGTCAGTGGATGTGTGAGTTGCTAGAAGTATTGATAGAGCTCTGTTTGTTGGAACATGTTCACACATAGTGGCTGGGAAGTACTGGCTGGTTGGCTTACATTTATTAGAATAGTGTTCATCGCAACAAAAGACTCTGCACAATTGCGACCAAATTAAATCATCACAAATTTTCAGTCCTCACCTCCAACAAAACCCTGCAGAGAGGGAAGCAGTTGTCAAACAGTGGCAGCGATCTCATCGGATGTACTTCTACATAGGTTTTTTTTTTTTTTTTTTTTTTTTTTTTTTGCTGAACAACTTATTTTTTTGGGTCCCAGACAGGCTGTTTGTCCCTTAATAGCTCCATCATCTTCTCTGACTCTGAACACCACATGTTCAAACCTTCCATGATGTCACAATGTAAACAAAGCTGCTAGCAGCTGGAAAAGACCAAAGTGTTGGTCTTGTTTTGCATCTAGTTTTTCCACCTGTCAGGCACCAAAATTTATCTGATAACTCTAGCGGCTAGCATTTCCAGCTACAAATTGATGCTACCCCCAACCCCTCTCTCTCTCTCTCTCTCTCTCTCTCTCTCTCTCTCTCTCTCTCTCTCTCTCTCTCTCTCTCTCTCTCTCTCTCTCTCTCTCTCTCTCTCTCTCTCTCTCTCTCTCTCTCTCTCTCTCTCTCTCTCTCTCTCTCTCTCTCTCTCTCATGTCTCCAGTGATGCTGGAGCAAGTACCCTGTCTATGAATCCATTGTCCCTGGTATGAATCAGTATTAATACAGCTCACCCAGCTGATCATTCCTCTTATGTAGTGATCAGTAAACCCGGGAAGGCAAACTTTGGAAAGCCAAATATTACTGTGATATTTTTCTCCATGGGTAAGGCATATCACCCACTTTAGGTTCTACGGCAATGGAAACAGATGAGCATCAAGGCTATGTACAGTTATATTTTATGCCCCTTAATTTTATCTTTTAATTTAGTAAACAGAGCATTGGAGTCACACATAGACATTATGCAGCAGAAAAGGTGGTAAGGAAACCCAGGCTGGGTTAGAATACTTTATTCTCTAACGTTTCGACCTAGAGACCTTCTTCAGAGAGAATTCTCTCTGAAGAAGGTCGCAAGGTTGAAACATTAGAGAATAAAGTATTCTAACCCAGCCTGGGTTTCCTTACCACCTTTCCACTCATTTGTCCTACAACTTCAACATTATGCAACATTAAGACTACACTGTCCCTCCCTTGGGTAACATGGAGGCTGAGCAGTCAAGACTAAAAGGCTATGGAGGCATGCCAACTGTAAAGTGGTGAAGCTTTGCCTCTAAAAGAGATAAGAAATTATCATGGTTACTTTCTTTTTTTTATCATTAATTTTATTTGACAGGACAGAGAATTGGAGGTGGAGGTCCTCCAAATCCAGACAGTGACTCGGAAGACCCTCTCTATTCAACTGTGAAACCCAAGAACCGAGTTAAGGGGAACAATCAGCAAATGGTAAATTCTGAAACAGAGAAAAATGAAATGGTAAACAAATTAAAAAAAGCAGGGAAAAATGCTTCAAAATGTTCATTGGAAGGCATTGACAATCATGGATTTGTAGGTAAGTGAAACTATTGGACTATATTTAGGAAACTGGTTTTTGTATTTTTCTTCATATCACCAAAGTAATATGTTAATGTAATATATACTCAGAAGGTGTTACTGTTTGCTTGTGTGGTGTCAGAGCAATTAATTCTAAGGATGTGTTCGTGATGGACATTTTGCTTTGGTCCACAGTGCTGGGATGGTTGATCACTTATACTCAGACTGAGGAGACTTTTAGGTAACTGAAATACCTTAGCAGAGTTGCATGGAGCCTCTTACTCTAAATAGAGTTTAGTGCTGCGTCATTAAATAGTTCAATAAATAATATTGTTCTAATTCCAACAAAGCTTTATTTGTTGCTTTATACATTCATATTGTATTTGGACATTGAAATGTATGTAAATGGTGCTTTATCTTGCAGTGTAGTATTCTTGTTATATATTGTTGCTTTCCTCTGACAATTACTGGCATGTCTTTTTGATAACCGAATAACTTAACTATTAGCATGGCGTAAGAACATTACCAAAACCCCCATTGCAACTGGGCATTTCATACATTTTTGCCAGTAGGTTTGTGATAGTTAGTCAGTTCTGAATTCAAGCCTGTAGCTTTATATTTTCAGATAGAATTTATTTTTTCACATTTATTTTTTTTTTTTTATAATGCTGGCAAAGCCTCTCAAGAAGTGTTTTTATGATAAAATGATTCTGTAGTTTATTTCTTGTAGAATTACCCTATCCTAAATGTCTGGATATTTGACCTCATATTTCTACTAACAAATGCAGTGATTATGATTGTCCATCATTTTCTTTTTTTGTAAATTTGTGCATGTGGAACAGGTGAATTGGAGTGATTGCAGATAGATTGGATTAAAGTTGGCATTTGGTCAACTCTGAAGTTCATGAATCTTTTCAGTCACTTCACATTGTTGATGGATGTTAAGTTCAAGTGTATGGAGATGTTTTCTGTGATATTATTGTTTACTTTATGATGATTGAATTTTAAGTATTTAAAGATTACTTGTCAGAGAATTTTTTGTCATATTATGAGAACCAAATACACCTGGAACAGTTAAATTGTTAGATGTATGTGATTTTATAGACAATACAAACTAGTCATAGGTATTTTCTTTGATGTCCTAGGCTAGTTGTGTTAATAGGCAATTCTTAGTGCAATTATGGTTCTTAAAGGTTTAGATGGATGGTCCCTTCTGTTCATGGAGACTTTAGTTGCTTGGCTGCCCATGTTATGGTGCAAGCAGGCTTTTTTATTTGTGTTGAATAATTGTAGAATATTCACAATTTATTGAATGATACCAGAGTCACAATATATACATCATTATTCGGCAATATAATAATTAAGCATTAAACATGCTAGCTTTTGTTATATACCATTTTCAGCATCTAACATTTACTGTGATATCTGTATTGTTACATTTCAGAAGATAAAGTTTTATCTTCAGAGTCACCCACTTTGTTCAGTGACCCTCCACAAGGCACCCAGACCAGCATTCCACAGATCTCTCTCAAAGCACCATTACCCAAATTATCTGAAAATGCACATGGACTTGAAATGGCACGACAGGGTCATGACTCCTTCTTAATGGGAAACAATGTATCTGTAGCCAAAGAATGGTAAGATAAGTTTTCATCATGTGCCCAATAGCTTGTTTACTGCTTCTAAACTTTCTAAACTTGATAAAGACATGTTCTTACTCTCAGTTAATCTGTTCATGTTATGGTGACATAGATCTTAGTAAAATTTTTTAGATATTTCAAATAGATAGTCTCAGTTTGTTAATCAGAAAAACAAACAAATTGCTATCCTTTAATTGCTTTGTAGTGAAGTAGTCAGAGTTGTAATATAACTGTAACCTTCAGTCCTCCACCACTGATACTGACATCTGGGGAAGCTCTTCTGGAGTCTGCTGGGAAGAGGCCAGTGGAGGCAGTGAACAGGGCCTTGGGAGAAAGTTTTGCCGTCATCACCCTGCCTTTGACTTGTGTTATCTTATTTCTTCACCACCTTTTAAGGTACTGTTCTTGACATCATTTTTAAGATGCCTAGAATCATTATTTTATATGTGATAATGTTTAGGAAGTCCTATGAATTATTCATTGAAATTTAAAGATTTTAGTTTCAGTGTAAGTATTCAGATGTGCCTCAGAGGCTTATTAATGTGGTATATTTTTATACTTTATTAACAGAAACAACTTTTGTGGCTGACACTAATTTAGAAATTAAATACATGTGTTGTAATATAGCTAATATCATACACATGCAACTTTTGGGCTACATCAACAAATAGAATCAACCCAGGTCTTCTTAGCTATGCAATCTGACTTGATTTAGTGACTCATTGATAAAGTGTTGTGTTCTATTGGGTGAAAAAACGTTAGATAAATAAATCACTTGTCGCCTCTACTTAGTATAAAAACTCAAAAATTCAATAGTTCATAAACCATTACTTAGGAATAGACATCATACCAGAGTAAATGTCGTAGGTAGTTGACTACGAAAAAGTTATTTGTGAAGTACAGAAATGGCCAGCACTCTCTAACCCAAAGTAGAAGGAATGCAGCAATAAAATCATTAAGGAATGAAAATGAGTAGAAGTCTTTGAGGCTGCAGTAGCAGCAGATGAGTGGAATTCACTTTCTGCTAGGGAGAGAAATGAAAAGGTGAGGTGTGAGGAGACAAGTGTAAACCTTACTTTTTATTCCATGCTGAGACAAGGAATACCAAACTGATATAGGGTAAGGCCTGTGGGCTAATGACAAAGATAAACACAGACAAATGTAAGGAGATTTACTGAGATGCTTCTTGATCACACAACACAAGATGTTCAATAACACCAAAGGAACTCTGGTTACTCCTGAGCAACATACACCACTAGTCACTTCGACTTACCACTATAAGAACACACAGACACTTTTAACTCAGAGGAGCAGACCCAAGGTAAAACAGAGATCAACACATCACTAGGAATAAGTACAAAAAAAGTAGCCAGGTTGAGGAGAGAGAGAGCAGTGCTCATTTTTAAACAATGGGAGCTTCCCCTGCTGTGGCAAAATAGTCTTGGAATGAAATAGGCAATCTTCTGGAGAGGCTTGAAGAAATATCAAATGGGAGTCTGCAGAGTGATGTCATGCCCAGCTAATTGTTTGGAGTCTTTGGAACAGAAGTGAGAGAAATGGAGAGACAGGCAAGCAATGAAATAGCAGTTGGATGGTACGGAGTTTCACATTTACATGACTTTTTTATCTTTCAAAATAAGCATTTTTTTTCAGCCAGGAAGACATGACACATTTCAGGACACTATCATCCTTTTCCATATCATAAACCCAAGACAATAAAATCTCTTTGCAAAAATGCAAAAAAGTGTGATTGAAATACAGCACTGACTTGTGTTTAAGTAAATTTATGCATCAGTATGAAAGGAAAAATGATTACCAAAAGAGAGTTTATATTGCTTGTTTGATGAAAATTTTTCTTCATAATCTTTCCAGATTTGTTCTTCAAGGTTTGGTTCGACCAGTTTTTGTGGACTCCTTGAGATTAATCATTGAATACCTTGTCCAGCCCTTCATAACAGGGGTACTGAAGCCCCTCTTGGTCACTGTGCATGCTGCATCATTGCACCTTAGTGATACCATGTTAGTGTGCATACGGCCCTTGACTAATGTGTTACAGTCAATAAGGTTAGTGGAGGTTCATTATACAAGCAGGTACTCAGTAGAGGAGATCTAGTCTTGTTTTAGTCATATACATTAATTTATGTCTACATTTTTTATTTTGATTTTTTAACACTGCAGGAGAAATCAAATGTCTGAGTAGAATAGGAGTTATAATATGATATAGGTGTGATGGAAGTCATGAAACACATTGAGGCTATTTTTTATGCTTTGGTAGAAATTTGAGGTTTCTTTTATCAGAATGATGGACTTCATAAATAAGCTGAAATTTATGAGATTGGAGCAATGAAGAAATGTATAACATTATGACATGATCATTGATGGATTACAATAGACAGGTTGATATTATTAACCACATTATGTTCCTCATTCCATTAGTCATTGAAGGTGAATGGTTTCTATTGGGAATATACTCCTTCACATTGTTCAACTAGTCATTCCGTCCAAGAATTCCGTCCATGGTAGCAGTTATGTTTAAGAAGTGCCTGTTTTAGTCTTTTGTATATATTTATCTTTTTTTCAGTCACTTGCTGGGTTTTTTTTCACATTCTGTATGTTTTTCGTGTAGTGTACTGAGAATCTCAGGAAAAGAAATCCAATGCAAATACCATATGTGTTGAAATCTGTGTCCAGGAGATTTTAAAAATTCCCTTTGTCTGATGACTTGCCGTCTCATTTTGCACGCCAATCTTTTATCTTTAACTTGCGTTGATAAAAGTGTCAGTTTAGATTATTGTTTGCCTGTTTGTGGTCTTGTTACTGCAACAAAGGTATATAGATTGAGTATTTTAATCAATTTACATGTTTTCCAATATTATGTCAGGTGTTAGTGAAGATGTTTGGAATTTTGATAGTTAATATATGGCAACCTTATGCTGTTACACCTCAGGCATAACACAGCTGGCCACACTTCCACAGCAGGTTTCCCATATTTTCACAGGATTTTTTTTATTTATGTCAGTAATAATTTTAACTTCCCCACTTTTTCCTTACACCTTTTCTTTACATAATGTTATCTTTTCACACCAAGATTGGGACTTCCTCTCCTGATGCACCTTGCTATTCTTTTTACATGGCAATGTTTGTGTTCTTTGTGGGTATTATGATTTATGTCCACTCCATCACAGAGTTGCTTCTTACTCACTTTACTGTTTATTTCATACATATGCTCTTCCATTCCATTTATATTTACTATTGTGCTTTACCATTCTTCTGAGATGTCTCTAATACTCTAACTTCTTGATGATATTACTTAATTTTCAACTCAAAGATGTTTGTTTTGCAGGCATTATTCTTTATGTTTTATCTCCATTTCTCATATTTATTAAGGTTAAAATATTTATATTCTCTTACATCTTATTTTTTCTCTAATATATCCTTATCATGGCACTTTATATTAATCTGAAGTGTAATCTTTTCAAAGATACAGCATTTTAGATGTTGTTCCCAGTAGATAGTGTAGTTCATATGTAGGCATGGAAAATAATTATCAGGTGAGTGACCAACTCAGGCTCACTTTCTATACATGGAGAAAATTTTTTTTTTTTTTTTTTATGCAAGAAAGAATACTGGCCAAGGGCAACAAAAACCTGTGATAAAAAAAAGCCCACTGGGATGCCGGTTCCCAAACAAGTTAAATAGATAGTACTTAGAAGGGGACTCCAAGGATACTGAAGGAGCCATCTTTTTATATTTTTATTTTATTTATTTATTTATTTATTTATTTATTTATTATTTATTTATCTATCTATTTATTTTTTTTTCTGCATGAAGAATGTATGTGTAGTTAGATGCATGTAGTTTTGTATGAAGAAAGAGAGTTGTCTTTTGAGGGCAGCTGTGACTGCCCCCTTGTGTTGTGAGACACAAAGGGAAATTTTCAGTTTCCCTTTTTAATGATTAACAAAACCTTAAAAAATTGCTGCTGTTTTGCTTTATCTTTTTGTTTGATCTTTATGAGTCCATATGGTGTTTAGCTACTTATAACTGAGCCATTTCATCTTCAGTGTCTATTTGAAATATTTAACAGACAGCAAATGACATGGCCAGTGTTAGTACATTCAACAGTAGTTTCTGTACAAACATAATGATTCATGGGTATTTTTCATGTGAAATTTTAGGTAATCTAATGAAGAACATTTAGAAATGGTAATTTGCTTTATGTTTATTTGTTTTGAGAATCTTTGTAATTTGTTTTCTCATTTGATAATGTATCCTAGGATGATTATTTATGATGATTGCTAGAAGTGTGTATGTTTTGTTACATTAATGATATTTGAATATAGTATCTAAAACAGAGAATTAATCTTAGTACAAAGCTTACTTATTTTTTTCATGGATTTTGTGAATTATTGTGATGTGATCTTGTTATTTAAAGTTCCTTGTTTGTGTTTATGAAATATAAATGATTTGAGGTGGTCAAGTTGTAGTTCAAACTTTAAACTTAATCTCATGAAAAGGTTACAGTTGTCTCCCAGACAAAACTCCATGTCATTCATAAGTCTAGTCATTCATATCTCATAAGTTTCTAACTATCTGTTAAGTAATAATGGACAAGCTCTTTGATATCTAGAAGGAAACCAAAGAAAAACTTTTATTTTGGTAAATGGAAATATCTAAGGAATGACTACATCATTGGGTAATGATAAACAACCATTAAGTTTTAAGTTAATTATCTTGTCATTAGCATTTAATTAAGTTTAATGTGAAGTGTGGTCAATCCTTGCAATATCTTAAGGTTTACTTTGTGTAGTAAATTATATTTTCCAAAAAAATAATATATTTTTAGCCGCAGTAGTGTTAGTGTCACATTTGGAGTTCATTGTGTTTCACATTCATTTTTCATGTATGAATATTTTGAATAAATTGAGTCAATTTCTTGTTATTTTCAGTCACAGAACACCAGAAAAAATGTAAAATGATATTTTGGTTTACTGTTATCACCATTCATTTATTATTATTATTATTATTATTATTATTATGATTATGATTATTGATTATTTTTTTCATGAATAGAGTGCATTTGTGAGTGTGTAAGGAATGGCATGGATCTCCGAGGGAGGCCCCAACATCAGTGATCTCACACAGATGTGGAACAATCAGGTGTGATGGTAAGAGAGATTACTTTTATGAAGGGGTCTTTTTCAAAACCAAACTGTCCATGCTGTGCAACAGATCTCTGTAAAATGAGGAGTTGGGGCCAAACAGGCTACAGAATAGGTGTGAATGAGCATTAATAACTTGGCTATCCCTCTTGTTTTGAGGTAACAACATATATGTATTCTTATTAGTGGTTTAGAGAGCATTTTCAGCTAGGTTAAATGTACTTAAATGAGTGGCTTGCACCTCATCCCTTATGTCTTTTTTTTTTTTAGAGAGCCTTATGGTGCTGTGCCCTCCACAATTAAACACCATTTGAATTCACTCACTTGAGTGAATGATGCATCCATATTAAATTATACAGAACAGATATATTGCAAAGTAGCTTGCTAGAGTGAGAAGTATCTGTGTTAGAGCTGGATGGGGAGGTGATACTGTATTAATGCACTACTGTGGGATGTTGAAGTAGTTAAATTATTCTGCCACAGATAGCTGAGGGTAAAACTATGAGAATAAGCAAAATGTGTTCCATGTCACATCACCAAATTGACTTTCACATTATTGTGTCTTAAGAAGACACATTGTAACAATATTTTTTGTGTGAGTAAGTCATTAGCATCCATGTGGCTATTCTATTCACATACCATGGATTCATATTCATAATCATTCATTTTCTTTCATCTCCTTGTGGTGTACTAGTGTTAGGTCTTCATGCCAATACCTTAAGCTGTACTCAAGTCTAGATCACAGCCATCCTTGAAGCCTTAATACTTACAGAATGAGTAAGCAAATCAATAAGTATGAGATCTTATAAACCTCTTGTTATTATTACAATTGCATAAGAATTGTGTTGCTCTCATATCCATATTTGAGTGAATACTAGAAAGTTAAAAAAACAGTTATACATTTTAGAATTATATTTTATCCTTCATACTACAAAAAAGAGCAAACTGTTGATAATGTATTGTCCTTGAGGATGGCATTTTGATGATGAGTAGTAATATAAGGAATAGTAGAAGTTGGCATTTGATTATTATTACTGACTCCAGCTGGTGTTTCATTAAGCTTGCTGTGACTCAGGTGTTGGTGAGCTTACTGCCGCTTGTAGGTACGCTTCGACACCACGCCGTCACACTCCGCTATCTGCAAATTCATGATTGTTTAGTCCATGTATGGCAGAGTTAATGTCCAGTATAGAGTAATATTCCATACTTACTTCTGTAGTTTTTTTGTTTAATGTTTTCTAAATGCTTTCCTCTGATCTGCTAACATTTTCCTTACAAAACTTGACTGCTGACAGACTCTAAGGTCAAAGGATTTAAGACTGAGGGAAAATACAAAGCACAGTGACAATAATTATGGCAAAGTACTTAACTTTTGACCACAAATGTACAATTCCAAGTAATGGAAGTAAGTAAGGGATGTAACAAGTAGTAGTTTTATGTGGCTGTGTTAAATCAGGACAATCATATCTTGAATTATCTTGGACTATAACCTCAGATGTTTTATCATCCTATCTCAGTTACTTTTAACATCTTTAAGGGAAATTATTGGGGCTTCATGGATGTTTTAATGATTCTAGTGATGCTTTGATAGGGATTCATCATCACCAGAAGAAAATCTAACAAGTCATCTTGGTGACCTTCGATGGTAATTATATAAAACGTTCTATGCAAGATAAAGTCCCGAGGTAACAGACTAGAATTATAACGTACTCATAGAATGCTAACTTTTGGCGTCATACTTTTTGAAAAGTGGCAAATATTCCACTTAGACTTATGAAAAATTTGACTCGAACAATACTAATAATAATCTACGTCCGCATGCATTAGACGTAAAACAGCCCTTTGTTCCCATCCCCTAAACACGTCTGTTCCAAAATTTCATGCCAATCCCTTTTTAACTTTGTGACATACCCTGACAGACAAACAGTTAAAGGAGTGGATAACTGCGTCAATCAGCGAGAATATTCGTTATTGCGTTTGCTAGTCAGGAAAGATAACGAGGCAAATTCAAGAATGCACCAAAATAATCAAGTTTTTCTTCGATTTTTCTTTCTTGACAATACATTATCAGGCTCTTGAATACTTCTGTGTTGCGCAATGAGTATCTCCAACCGTAAGTATAGGATTGATAAGAGACTAACTAATAGCGATATGAAGCTGTGTATTGGATGTTCTGCTGTGATGTAACAGGGTTACAGAGTGTATAATGCAAAGGTATTGCGTTATTTCTTGGAGCCTTTTGGTATAATTGCGGTGTGTATTCTGCACAGATGACGGCACATTCACTTTTTATGTGTGCTAAACAGCTAATTATTATTTCTGCATGAGACAAGGTGAAAAATAGTTAACACTAATGATATCAATCGTATTGTTTTTAGTTAAGATGCATTTTAACTAAGTTGCCAGCTATTGCCTCTAGTAAGCAAAATTTGTATCCCCGAAGTCAGGGATGAAAATGATTGATTCTGACATTAACGATACCTAACTAAGTACATTCTACTGTAAATTAAAGGAAAGTAACTTATCTTTTATAGTCTTCATTAGGCCTATTTATCCACCACTCAAAGCACTGCATCAGCCACACTAGCTAGATTAATTGCTACAAATGTATAAGGCTTATATTCTTAAACGTTGTTCTTTCATTACAACTATTATCAAAAACCACAGATGACACGTGCGATTCTCATAAGTGTTTTCCTCATTAAAGATGTAGAATATTTGAGAAGTTATCAATCATTAGAGTCAACTCAAGGATACTTCAAGAGAGCCTGCTAAAAGGAGTCATGAAGGAGACGCGACAAGATTAATGACAATATAGTTAGCCGCCTCCCTAGTGTCACTCACCGTGATCATCTCATTATCGTTGAATTCCCTCACGTACTTCGCGCTCTTGCCCTTTTGCGCATTTTGCATTTGGGTCAGCTTATGGCCATCCAGTGTGAATACCGTCTGTGGAGAAGCAGGGCATTAGTCTTGGCCGCGATGTTTCTAAACATACGTGTACTATATACAGTTTTAACCCAACATACCATCACCACCGCCGCCACCAGTGCTACCACCACCATCACTCACCTTGCATTCCCGGCCGTCAAGTGTGGTTTCGGTAATTTCTTCTCCCAGCTTGAATTTGACTTCGGTGGTCTTGAGGGTGAGATGGTCTTCATGGTCCACGTGTCATCCTCACCCACAGAGAATTCCACGGTGGGCTTGCTGCTGGAGCCAAGCTTCCTCAGCATGATTCCAACACCTGCCCGGGACAAGAAAGATTGTGTTATTTCAAGGACTAAGAAATATTAGGTTTGGCAAAGACTTGAATTATTGTGGATCTAATATAGTTGTGGGTAGTGGCAGTTTGTCTTTAAGAAGCTTGTCTATTACACTATTTTTTCGCTGATAATGGTCAGATTATTAAGTAAATATTTTCCCCTTCATTTTACATATCGCATTTTCACCCCTACGGGTTAATTAGATAAATCATTCAATAAAAATAATGCTGGAATTTTATACTCGACGAAGTTTTACAGGGAATGGGATACTTAACGATAGGTTATTATTAGTTGAGGTAAAAGTTAGTTTATGAAGTGGTACTGTAGCCGCAGCATGAGTAGGGCATTAGCCTCCGTGTGTGTGTGTGTGTGTGTGTGTGTGTGTGCTGAGTGGACCGTCATCGGCCTGCTCAGGAAGCCTTCACACACAGCTCCGTCGGCGGCCACGATCTTGTGAAACTATAAACAAAGTGTGCTAGTTATGGTAGTGTGTAAACAAACGATGCTCACATTACTCTCCTCAGCATATACAACCTCTCTCTCTCTCTCTCTCTCTCTCTCTCTCTCTCTCTCTCTCTCTCTCTCTCTCTCTGTGTGTGTGTGTGTGTGTGTGTGTGTACGGTGAGATGAAAGCATATAACGAGTGGAATGTATTACAATGACATATGTAGACATTCTTGAACTCACCCTATACAGCTAAATCATGAAAATTTTTACATCCCATCTAAGTGTATAAAACAACAACTCAGCAAACGGTGATGTGAGATGTAATAGTTTTGCTTTACTAATCATTTAAGCATTCAAAAGTTTGATTCCCTCTGTAGTTTAATTTTATTCTTCCGCTTCAATTAATTCCTCACGTATTACCGTTATGTCTGAGAAAAACGATGCCATGGTGTACTTTCGGACTGGCGGGTGTTTCTTCATTAGTTCTCTTCGTGGCACTGTTACGTCTGGTGTGAAAAAAATTTCCCCGCTACACTCATAGACAAGGTATCGCTTTGTTTTACTTGATTGTTTTGTTTGGTTTGAATATCTCGTTGAAAAATCGAACTTACTGTATAGTGATTTTGTGAAAGTAGGTGCAGTGATTGTAATAACATTTTCTTGCCAGTTTCCGACTTTATTGTAATTTGTATGACATCACGGAATATTTCATTGACCGGCTTTATGTACAAAATCAGTAGTGAACTATTCAATTCATGCATGACTAGAGTTCTTGCAACTAGTAAAAGCAACTCAAGCTTTCATCATCATCACTTCCATGTATAGAACGAAATCATATCAAGTTTGCGCGAAGTGAGAAGAATACCATCAGTGATAATGATAATTGTAATGATGATAACAGTGGACAACAATAAGCGTAATAATGTTAATGGTAAAAAATAATCATAATGTGCCGGTTGATAAGCGCTGAGGGCGAGAGATCACGTCCTCAACTCAAACATCAGTCACATGAGCACAGCAGGTTTTTGGGTAGACGCAGCCACACTCATCGCAGCTGACGTCAGTACGAGATGGCATGGGCAGGGTCAGGGGCTCC
>NC_059269.1:6428628-6441128 GCF_017591435.1 Portunus trituberculatus | reverse complement strand
ATCTCTGTAACCTTCGAGAATAGTCTTAGTGAGAGAAGTGAGAGAACAAAACGTCTGTGAAATAACGCCACTGACTCATATTACATTGCACTGGTATTTTCCTACTTGCGTATGATATGCTTTTAAGTTTTGTTGACTACAGCACGTGTGGAAACTAAATGAAAATTGTGTGTTATTTGCATTAAAATAAGAATCAAAGCGAGAGGCCATAGTTTTCGAGCATTATTCTTATCACGTACACCTTAAAGGAAAAGTTCATTTTGGTCAAATACTCGTACTCTTAAATGCTGCCAAGAATTGCACTCGGGTTATACTTTACCATGGACAGTGCCAGCACTAACTTAGAAAAAAACCCACGACCCATCAGCATCCCAACAGCACCCCATCACCATCACCACCACCATCACCACACACAGCACCAAACCACATTACACTGAAAAGGAAGTTCAAAATTTACCAAGTGCCTTCATGAACTCCTCGAAGTTCTCGGAGGTGTCCAGGAGGAATTTTCCATCGAAAGGAGGAGCCATTGTGGGTGGTGTGGCGGGCTGACGTTGGGGCAGGTGCGGGCGTCAAGAGGACTGGCGGAGAGTGATGGGTGGGAGCGGTGTGGGAGGTCTTATAGTCTCCGCTCGCTTCCCACCCGCCCCTCCCTCCCCTTGCAGGCCTCCATATTACTCATGAGGACATGACAGGGTGCCTCTGAGAGGGAGCAATGTTCACACTTCCCAGACATGGCTCATGGCCTATAACTGGTGAAATATTCGATAAAATGCAAGAATAAAATTGTTTTCATATTAATTGGTGCAACATACAGCTGAAAACTTTATTACATTCCGGCTTCAGTTTCATTAGAGCGATGCCAGATCATGTCCATTTTGATGCACTGAAAATAAATGAATAAAATTGAAGATGAAATTGTCGCAGTGCAACAGTGTAACAACTGACGTAATCATTAAGGTTATTTGTTTTATTTAGTCATTCATTTGTTTTTCTTATCTATTTATTTTCATTGTCGAAAAATTGGAGCTGATCTAATTTTCCTTGATTAATGGTTATGTGTGGGACGACGAACTTGTGAGGACAAAATAACATATCAGAATTTTGACCTGTTGCTTTACTCACCGACATATAGCTGCTTCATAACTGTGGATGCGTGGTAATGCTAAGATAACAGAACGATGTCCATATATCAGTTTAGTAACCTTTTTCACATTATTGGACCAACCATCTAAATGGCTTTCCCAATGAAGTGTTACTCGCCGCATGCACGTCAGCTTGCTCTGATCAAATGTATGTATATAGACAGTGACGATTTGTCAAGCTGCTTTTATTCCCTGCTCAGACCCAAGGTAGATTTATGTAAGTGTGAAATACTTGCAATACTTAAGCCAGTAAGCTGACGAGAACATCGTTATGTGTGGCAGTGTGGCAGGTCTCGTGTTCCCAGTAGGTGAAATTGCTACTCCATAATTCATGACACTTGAGAATACGAGTGAATTATAAATTACTATAGTGTGGGACTTATTCTTCATTCATCACATGCATCTTTAGTATAAGAGTATCACTATCTCATGTCACATCACCACCACCACTCACTTATCTCCCCACCTCACGTGACTTATCATGTCAACTATTGTATCTCCACCTCCACCATCATCCACTACTACTACTACTACTACTACTACTACTACTACTACTACTACTACTACTACTACTACTACTACTACTACTACTACTACTGCTACTGCTGCTGCTGCTGCTGCTGCTGCTGCTGCTGCTGCTGCTGCTGCTGCTGCTGCTGCTGCTACTACTACTACTACTACTACTACTACTACTACTACTACTACTACTACTACTACCAACACTACTACTACTACTACTACTACTAATAATAATAATAATAATAATGATAATAATAGTAATAATACTGCACCTTGCTAAACTGTGTCCCCATCTCAACTTCTACAAATTTTGCTAATTTATCCATTTCATCACTACTTTCACACCATCGTTTATGCTGGGACTGTACTGCCACAAAAGTATCACCACTATCACTATCACTATAGTAATTAAACTGTTGTAATTTCACTATCACTAAAGTATCGTCACCATTAACACCACTAACGTATCGTCATCATCACTACTGCTACCGTAACTCTACGATCACTCACCATCACTCCTGCTTTGCAAATAAATGATTCACAAGACCCACCATAACACTTTGCCGCTTGAGTGATGTGTTACCCAACGCTTGACGTCACTGCACCAACAAGGGGAAGGAAGGACGTGTTATCCTCTTAAACAAAAGCTAAATCATTACTCAGTGATTTTAGACGACGTAAAGCACACCTTAGTATTTATGATTTTTATGGAAATGAAGATTATAAAATGAGAAGGTTTTTTCCTCATACATCTCGACTCTCTGAAAAGTAATGATGATAATAGTGACAATAACAATAATGATGATGATAATTATAATTAAAAACACAGACAGTTTTGTTAGTGAGGAACATGTAAGCCTCAGAATGTAAAAGGAACAATAAGCTGGAATCACACTATCTCTTCAGCTTTTTTATTTTATGAAATGTATATGAATATTCTTAGTTTGTCGTTTTGATGAATTTATTTGTTTATTTGTTTATTTTTGCTGATACTGTGATAGAAACATATTTTTTTGGAATTCCGTTTTTTCCGGAGTGATTTGTCAAACATTTTTTCCATGCATGACCGTGGCATTACCCCTAAATTAAGTTTCATTGTTGATTAGATGCAAAGCAATAATCGCCAGACAGACAGGTTAATGAAGTGTTCCCAATATGTACACACATCTTGATTTAGACTGTACATGCCAGTCATTATAGGTACTACTACTACTACTACTAATAATAATATACGGTTTATTACTTTGGCAATGTAAAAAATTACACTGAAAATGTACAGGGGGGGGGACACTAAGACAATGAACTGAAATGCTTAACCTAACTATGGATATACACGTGTGTGTGTGTGTGTGTGTGTGTGTGTGTGTGTGTGTGTGTGTGTGTGTGTGTGTGTGTGTGTGTGTGTGTGTGTGTGTGTGTGTGTGTGTGTGTGTGTGTGTGTGTGTGTGTGTAGTAGTAGTAGTAGTAGTAGTAGTAGTAGTAGTAGTAGTAGTAGTAGTATTATATTATTATTATTATTATTATTATTATTATTATTATTATTATTAGTAGTAGTAGTAGTAGTAGTAGTAGTAGTAGTAGTAGTAGCCGTAAGAGCTCGTGTTTTGAAACGCTAACGACTCTCACAAATATTTTTTTTCAAGGTCTCAGAGATGAATAGTGTAATTCATAGAGTTACTTTCTTCATTGATGATATAGAATGTTAAGTATTATTAGCATCATCGAAAATTTTGAATTTCCACTGTAGCACAGTATTAGAGATAAGGCCCAGAAGTGTTTGAGAATACAGTAAAGAAATATTAATAGTATTAGTAAATGCTGCAGCAGCAGTAGTAGGGGAATGGACACGGAACTTTACTTTCGCAGCGTCGTCTGAATTCATGAAGTGAGTCACGTCCGGTGTTTGTGGGCACCACCGCGGCCTTGTCCGTGGACTCTGGCTCACTCTTGCGGATGCAGTGGTCTAAGTTTGTTTTTTTCTTCTTTGTTCGTTTCACTTTCCATGTGCTTCTACGCTGTTTGTGTGTGTGTGTGTGTGTGTGTGTGTGTGTGTGTGTGTGTAAATATGCATATATAACATATGTATAAATCATAAATTAACATTATAAACATATTATATGCATAGATATATATATCTATAAGGTTGATAATTGTTCTCAAATTTTCAGTGTGAATTTACAATATGTAAGAATGAAGCGTTCCCATAACCATGAACTTTGAGGGTTAGGATAAATAGTTTTTGACACTAAAGGAAAAGATAAGGAGTGTTCCCATAGTAAACCTGATAAACTGGCGTCGATAAGATGACGGACATGGCCTCCGACGGTTTGAGCGCCGCCGACACTTACCTAACATGGGGCTACGACTGATCTCATGTAAGAGAGGAAGTGAGGGATGACTTGTCTGATTTTCCTGTATCTGTACATGCAGCATGTTTGTTTTCATGAATTGAGCACCAAATACATTTTTATATGTATTAGAACCCCGACCAAGGACACAAAAATGTATGGGGAGGAAATTCGCTTAGTTGTTGCTCCACACAAAAAAGACTCAGATGATAAAAAGAAAAGTCGTGAACGGAAGCCAGATAAGGTATGGAATTCGCTAATATTTTAATGAAAGAAAAAAAAACTAGGACAGTGTTTCATATAGTTTACCAATGAAAAGGATGAAAGAATGTAGAATAGTGACGAGTGACAGGTGTAGATCAGTTTTGAGAATGGACTTAAATCAGACTCTGTATCCCATCGTAACCCAGAAAGTCTTGATCTTGACAAGCTCCACTCACCACCACTGTGTACGGCTAAGGAATATAATTAATCAGTAGTAAATCGGTCTCAAAGCTCTGTAGCGTAGGGGTGTCTGTTGTGGCGTTCCAGTGGGCTGTGTGAATCTATAGTCTCTTCGGGATTTGTTTGGCAAAGAGTGCAGTGACCTCCGTCCGTATGAGTCAGGCGCCACATGTTGCCAGGGCTCGGCCGGCGGGGAGGGTCACCGCTGGGCTGACACACTATACGTATGTACTCGCCTCCTCGTAAACTCCTACTCTTGACAGATAAAGCAGATACAACGCTAATTGACGTCCATTATGGCATCGTATCTTACTGAGTGTAGAGACAAAACTTATCTTACACCAGTAAGAGCATAATCACGATACTTTGTATGTAAACTTTGTTCCCTGGGACGATGCGGCTACTTTCTGAGACTGGCGGTGTTCCTCAACACGCTAGAAATGTACCGGATATCGGAATTAAGAGACGTGCGGATACGAATGTCATATTTACATTTGTGGATGTCAAAGTGGTGCAAATATAGGTTTCTACCAATTCACAAATACCAAATTATGACATCCACATCGGAAACGGATGTGTTAATTCAGGATTTTGGAATAGAATCTCTATTAAGGAACAATTATTGCAGGTGGCTGCTGCGATAAGTATTCAGAACTGCCAGTTCATACTTTTTAGCTTTATTTTACCTATAATTCCACAACATAAGGTTAAAGTCCACACTTGTGGAAAAAAAAAATACGATATTTTTTGATTAGATATAACGTGATTTGAATCATAAAATGCAAAAGTGGAATATGTATTTATGAAAGTTAATATCACTCAGTAAAATATAGTTTTCTTTATTTTTAAACTTCTTTAGAAATGAATACTACAAATCCATAAATCATAGAAAGTCATGAACAAAAAAAAAAAAAAAAAAAATACAGTTTTTGCAATAAAAAATCTTTCTATAGAATTACAGATGCATTACTCGTGAAAACGGAGAGACAAGATCAGAGATGATTAGGTCACGTGTGCAGAAGAATAGTTACCTGATAGACTGAACCTGACAAAGTGCTTTCAAATGCTTTGTTCTCTAATTAGGAACGTTTTCAGAGGCCCACGAAAATAGCAAAACGGATTCTTACATTTTTTTTTCTTTTTGACGATAACTCGTTGTGTTATCACAAGAATCAGAAAGAAAATTAGAAATATTGACAATTCTCATTTACTTTTTATATGGTTTATCCATTTAATACTGTAATATTTTCTTTGAATATTAGAGGTGTCTCATCATCTCAGTTAACTTTTCTCCCTATCCTAAGTCTAAGATATATTTATATATATATATATATATATATATATATATATATATATATATATATATATATATATATATATATATATATATTATTTGCGTCGTAGTTGTATCTAAAGACATCAGTTTTCAATGGTGGATCAATAGGAGAAGCGCACGTTGGATTTAGTCGAGTTGTCCATCAAAAGTACTTTCTTTATTCCTTTTAAGGATAAACTTCATTATTTTTTTATTGTGGTAAAGTTTTTCTCTAAAATTTTTACTGATGATGTTGTCAGACCTACCTACTTAAATGTATATATGGATACTAACACACATAGATATTTATATATTTATAATGAAGACGACAAAATCAGAATAGCAATATTGATTTACTGATAAAACAATAATATGAACCAAGATCTTTTGGCTTGTTCATGACCAAATTTACTTTAAGAATTGTGCTTTCGTTGTTATAGTGTATGAGATATTTATGAGAAGAGACAGCATGGTGTCACTCTCACGCTATTTTGTTATGTCAAGGGTGTAGTAGTGTAGAGATGTGAAACAGTAAGAACGCTGTGGTCGGGAAAATTTAGAAGATGCTTGAACCCTCTTTATCATAAGTTTCCTTTTCGATTGACTCACTGTGGACCTTCTAACCCCACTGTTGTAATGCTTTCCATTGTAATAATCCATGGCACTTTGCTGTAGCTTACTACCATAATGTGTCTCTTTCTACAAAGCTTTCCGATCTCATAATCAAATGTTTCCCTTTGAGTGAATCTCTGGGGTCTTCCATATCTCGCAACATTAACCCCTTCAATACTGGGACATGTTTTTATCATAAAATTTGTGTGCGATTAGGCCATTTTCGTGGCATTATGAAGGGTCTTTGGAGGTCAAAAGATTAATGACTACAGTCATCACCATTTTAATCCCCCCCTTAATGATTTTCTGAAGCTGTATGAAATCAGCAAATAGTAAGCAGAATGAAAATGGAAACGCGTCTTGGTACTGAAGGGATTGATATTTCTTTTTAGATGAGTTATTTTATTTTTCTTCATTTCACTATGATGTTCCCTTTAGAATGACAAATTTTCGTCTCCCATATCTCACTTTCTAATCATCCTACCATAGTGTTTATGTTTGATGTGACTTTGTGTACTCCTAATTTCACCATCACGATGCTCTTTATTTTATTTTTTTTTTTTTTTCATAATGGCAACCTGTTTTCTTACCTCAAACATCAGAGGTTCTTCCGATATAAATCCATTGCACACTTCCTCCCAGTACATCGCGACCCGGAATGGAAGAGAGCTTGTTTTGCAGATGATGGCTTGAATGGCAACTGTTGGTGTTTGACAGTTTACACGAGGTCAGTGTCTTCTAACCCGCCGCTAAACACTACTTCTTCCAGTCTGGCCTTGTTATAAATCTGCATTATTAGTTGGTTTTGCTGTGTCATCGTCCTCCGTGCATCCTGTTCCCGAGGTGGTGATATGCTTCTGCCTTCTTTTACTTTCTTACCCAGCTTAGTGCGGAAACAGGTTTACAAAAATGATGACTATGATAAAGAAATATATATCGACTAGGCTGAGACAGGTACGACGTAGTTAATATGTAGTACATAGAATATTTTGCATATGATCAGTAAAACGCTTACACGTGTATATGTATTTTTGTTTTTGGTTCAGAAAATAAAAGCTAATGTTTTTCTCCCCATCAAAAAAAAAAAAAAAAAAAAAAAATGTGACTTTCCATTTGCTTTGGCTTCCATTAACAAGACTGACAAAAGCTGCTACAGAGAAAGACAAGATTCGGCGCGTACTGAGTAGACTTTATATACAGAAACAAACTGCACAGTAAATTCGAAAACAAAACAAAGGTAAATGATTGCTAAGTACAGTCAAATAACATTGTGCTTACTATACCATTGTGTTTAAAATATTCCCTGGACCTTACGTACGTCACCGTTACTGTAGTAGTCTCCTCACAAACGTAGTAATAGATATGTACGTAGCAGGTCAGACACACTTCAGACTGGGAAGAACATTCAACAGTGGTCGTGACCGTGACTATACTTGCTATCTGTTGTCACTCCAGCGAGACGAGAAAGAAAGAAAGCAGAAAAGAAAAGAAAACAAAAAAAGGAAAAACAAAAATAGAGCAAAAAGAAAGAACGCAGAGAGAGAGAGAGAGAGAGAGAGAGAGAGAGAGAGAGAGAGAGAGAGAGAGAGAGAGAATGGAGACAAGATAGAAAGGAAAGAAAAATTGGAGGGAAACATCGCATTCAGTTTCTTCTCTTAAGATTACACAATATTTTTCATTTAAGTGTCCAGGTTCTACGTAGAATGAGAATCTTGTAGGATACATTTGCAATATTCACAGGATTTTCCAATATATATACTTGCATTATTTTATCAGCTGCCAAAGTTTATCGACTTTCCAAATAATGCAACCAAATATTCTAGTTTCTCCGGTATTGGTAAGTTGAAAGAAACAGGTTTGAAGATGTAATGTACTACAATACAATAAGAGAGAGATGGGTAGGAGACGGGGACAGCGAGTTAACAATTTCTGCTCTAGTTTCTTTTGCTGTGACGATGAAGGACTGCCCAAGATATTGACTATGCTGCTGCAGTGACGATGAGTGGGACGCGAGATGCCTTATTGTTATGGTGACAGTAAAGAGTGACATGTGCTGATATATTGTTACGGTGACGGTGTACGGTAGCAAGAGATACTGTTACGTAGTTGTTGTGATGAAGAACTGCACGAAATATATGTTGTTGTTGTTGTTGTTTGCGAAAAATGCATGAGTTAGGAAAAACATCTAGAAAACATCTCATTTGCCTCCAATACTGTGCACGTGAAACCAGCACAGATATTCCAGACAGGTGTGGATGGTGTCAATAACCGGTTGGTGGTAAGAAAAAGGTAAAATCAAAATGTTGTATTGTTGTTGATACTTAACTTCACTCAAACTGTAATACTTAAACAGAAAACGAGTATTGTTCTTACAGTTTTGTTTAACGTCAGAATTTAACTACTGTGGCTTCTTCTCTTAGTCTGATAAAATTGCGTGGTGCTACATTTGTGTCTGCTTTGGAAAACATCTTTTTAAATAAGCAAATACTTAAGCTTTTCTAGTGATTTTGTTATTTGTTCACTTATTCTATAACTTTTCTAGCGAAGTAACAAGTCATACTGTCGCTATCGAGTGGTGAAAATATTAAAGACACATCAGATTTATCATTGTCTGTTCTTCCATTGCCTTTCTTTATGATCCCTTGTGTTCCTTTGCATCTCCAGTTCTGACATAGCATCTCTCGCCATGTGGGTGACGCGACCGTGTGGGATTATCGCCTCGCTCTGTATGGCGAACGCTTATTAATCCTCCTCATTAATATTTTTCACTCGAGTCACAAGTAGATGTCTGGGCCAATAGAGAGCGACAGGAGCTTCGCGGGGCGTCACCTGCGGGACGGCCGGCGGGTTGTCACAGTCACCGGTGTTTGGCGATGACACGATAGAGGTGCCCAAGATACTCCCTGGTGCCCTTGTTGCGCCACACACCCGCTTGTCGCTTCCACCCCACTCGTCTTTATTTGGCCAGAGCGAACACAGCGTAGTACTCATTCCGCGAGAGTTTAGAAGGTCGTTACTGTGTCTCTTTGCCTGCAGGGAAAGAGAGAGAGAGAGAGAGAGAGAGAGAGAGAGAGAGAGAGAGAGAGAGAGAGAGAGAGACAAACATAGTCAGTTATTTTTTCATCATTTTTGGAATAGTTAAAATGAAGACTTTCCTTCTAATAATGCATGCATAATGAGCTATACTAAGTTCGTTCGTCAATCTCTAGGCTCTTCAGCAAAGTATTTTTCCTTTCTCCATCAAAGTGAACGAAGAAAGGAAAACATTTGGGGAGTTCTGCTGTGTCTGTGAGCTGTACTATAATCAGTCTCTTTTGAAGTGTGGCTGACCTGTTAGGGTATGCTGTGCTGATGTGTGGGTTGTGCTGTGGTGAGTGTGTGTCTTGTGATCTGAGTGCATGGGTCGTTGTGTGGTAAGTGTGTACAGAAGATCGTGCTGTGACAAGTTTTTTTCTCTTTTTTTTCGCTATGATAAATCTATTTTGTGTTTTCATTAACTTATTTTGTCATGCTGTGGTGATATTGTGTTTTGCTGTGGTTGAGTCTTCCGTCCTGTGGTGATATTGTTTGCTGTTGTGAATCTGTAAGTACTGAAGTGTGCTGTGGTGAGACTTATTTGCTGTGGTTGAATCTTTCGTGCTGTGGTGAGATTACTTGCTTTTGTGAATCTGTAAGTACTGAACTGTGCTGTGGTGAGACTGGTTATTTTTTGCTGTGGTTTTTCATGCTGTGGTGAGATGTTTGCTGTTGTGAATCTGTAAGTATTGGACTGTGCTGTGGTGAGACTGTTTTTTGCTGTGGTTTTCTCATGCTGTGGTGAGATGTTTGCTTTCGTGAATCTGTAAGTATTGAATTGTTAGTGAGACAGTTTTTATTTTGCTGTGGTTTTCTCATGCTGTGGTGAGATGTTTGCTGTTGTGAACCTGTATTGGATTATGCTGTGGTGAGACTGTTTTTTGCTGTGGTTTTCTCATGCTGTGGTGAGATGCATGCTGTTGTGAATCTGTAAGTATTGGACTGTGCTGTGGTGAGATGCATGCTGTTGTAAATCTGTAAGTATTGGACTGTGCTGTGGTGAGACTTTTTTGCTGAGGTTTTCTCATGCTGTGGTGAGATGTTTGCTGTTATGAATTTGTAAGTATTGAATTGTTAGTGAGACAGTTTTTTTTGCTGTGGTTTTCTCATGCTGCGGGGAGATGTTTGCTGTTGTGAATTTGTAAGTATTGAATTGTTCATGAGACAGTTTTTTTTGCTGTGGTTTTCTCATGCTGCGGTGAGATGTTTGCTGTTGTGAATCTGTAAGTATTGAATTGTGCTGTGGTGAGACTTTTTTTGCTGTGGTTTTCTCATTCTGTGGTGAGATGTTTCGCTGTTGTGAATTTGTAAGTATTGAATTGTTAGTGAGACAGTTTTTTTGCTGTGGTTTTCTCATGCTGCGGGGAGATGTTTGCTGTTGTGAATCTGTAAGTATTGAATTGTTAGTGAGACAGTTTTTTTTGCTGTGGTTTTCTCATGCTGCGGGGAGATGTTTGCTGTTGTTAATCTGTAAGTATTGAATTGTGCTGTGGTGAGACTTTTTTGCTGTGGTTTTCTCATTCTGTGGTGAGATGTTTCGCTGTTGTGAATCTGTAAGTATTGAATTGTGCTGTGATGAGACTTTTTTGCTGTGGTTTTCTCATGCTGTGGTGAGATGTTTGCTGTTGTGAATCTGTAAGTATTGGACTGTGCTGTGGTGAGACTTTTTTGCTGTGGTTTTCTCATGCTGTGGTGAGATGTTTGCTGTTGTGAATCTGTAAGTATTGAATTGTGCTGTGGTGAGACTTTTTTTGCTGTGGTTTTCTCATTCTGTGGTGAGATGTTTCGCTGTTGTGAATTTGTAAGTATTGAATTGTTAGTGAGACAGTTTTTTTGCTGTGGTTTTCTCATGCTGTGGTGAGATGTTAGCTGTTGTGAATCTGTAAGTATTGAATTGTGCTTTGGCGAGACTACTTCCAGGTGTTGTGAGGGAGTGAATACCCCTGTACTGGATGTAAAGTGTTGTCAGTGTGAGTCCTACCATATTTGCAAAAGTCGTACCGCTATATGTGTTAAGGCCGTGTGGTGCGCCTCTTCCCGGGTCGTTGGTTCTGAGGAGAGTGAGCCTGACGCTGCCATTACCATAGACAGCAAGGGCCGGGAGGAGGTGAGGGTTGAGTTAAAGGATGGTAATGAGGGTGTAATGGTGCCTCCAATCCCCGTTATTTTGGCCCTCAGACGAGCCTCAAGGATGCCAGAGTGGGGGTTTTGCATACGGCAGACCCTTCCTTGCTGTAACTCATCACCACGCCCTCTGACCCAAAGCTGCTGCCCCCTGACCCACTGCGCCCCTTACACCTCGCCTCCTCCCTCTCTACATTAACCACAGGCATTTAGTTCCTTTAATAGATAGATAACAGACGCTAGCCACTCCTTCCATCATCGCTAAGGTCTTCTTCAGGTGCTATTTGACGTGATAATCAAGATTTCTTTTCCCTGTAAGAGCTGCGCATGGTAATGTTATTCTCAGGGACGTGAAGGTCAGAGGGGTGGGGGTGGTGGTTGTTGTGGTGATGGTGGTGGGCCGATTATTTTCCTGTTGGCAAGTTTCGTGTGACTGCCTGAGGGATCGCATCTGCTGTTTGTGTGTGTGTGTGAGAGAGAGAGAGAGAGAGAGAGAGAGAGAGAGAGAGAGAGAGAGAGAGAGAGAGAGAGAGAGAGAGAGACTATGACTGCTTATCTCCTTACTTGCCCACATACATACATACATACATACATACATACTTATGCACATAGAAATACACAGCCATACACACATGCACACAGTCAAACAAACAGACAAAGAAATCAGATAAAACAAACATATAGATGATAGACGGACAGACAAACAGACAGACGTACATAAACAAGATAATATCACTTCCTCATTCTCTATCGCTACAAGTTATAAGTAGGACAGTCTCACCTCAGTCCTGCGCGGGGTTGTCGCTGAGTCGTGGTGTTTGTATGCGATAAGTCACGTTCTCAACTTAGCAAGGAAGGTACAAATGTTCAAGTGTAAACATACGAGTCTTGCGTCACCGCTTGAGTGAGGTCAAATCT